>NW_015387187.1:217785-244270 GCF_001527695.2 Protobothrops mucrosquamatus | reverse complement strand
ATCATTCGTGGCTTCGGGGTGGATTTCCATCAGTACGCTGATGACACTCAGCTGTACATATCCACCCCGGGCCACCCCAACGATGCCCTTGACGTGATGGCCCGGTGCCTGGAGGCCGTGAGGGTCTGGATGGGGAGGAACAAACTCAGACTCAACCCGTCCAAGACCGAGTGGCTGTGGCTACCAGCGCCTCGGCATATTCAGCTGACTCCATCGCTGACTATAGGGGGCGAAACTTTGGCCCCCTCGGATCGGGTCCGCAACTTGGGTGTTCTCCTGGATTCGCGGCTGACACTGGATGACCAGTTGGCGGCCGTGACCAGGGGAGCTTTTTATCAGGTTCGCCTGATTCACCAGTTGCGGCCGTTTCTGGACCGGGACGCCTTACGCATGGTCACTCATGCCCTTGTCACTTCCCGCCTGGACTACTGCAATGCTCTCTACATGGGGCTCCCCTTGAGGAGCACCCGGAGGCTCCAGCTAGTTCAAAATGCGGCCGCGTGGGCGGTGTTGGGAGGGACTCGTCGCTCCCACGTTACGCCGCTTTTGCGCGAGCTGCATTGGCTGCCGGTAGCCTTCTGGGTGCGCTTCAAGGTGCTGACTATTATCTTTAAAGCGCTCCATGGCATCGGACCTGGCTATCTTCGAGACCGCCTCCTGCCACAGATTTCCTCCCACCGACCTGTACGCTCCCACAGAGTGGATCTCCTCGGGGTGCCGTCAGCCAGACAGTGCCGGCTGGCGACCCCAAGGGGAAGGGCCTTCTCTGTGGGAGCTCCCACCCTCTGGAACGAACTGCCCCCAGAGATCAGGGTGATCCCTGATCTCCCTTCCTTCCGCTGCGCCCTCAAGACGTGGTTGTTCCAGCTTGCGGGACTGGCCTAAGGGATTTTAAAGGGGTTTTATTTATTTTTAAATTTGATGAGTTTAAATATTTCTTTTTAATCAATTTTAATAGGTGTATAATGTTTGTGTTTTTTATCTGATTGTTAGCCGCCCTGAGTCCGTAAGGAGAAGGGCGGGATATAAATGTAATTAATAAATAAATAAATAAATAAAGGGATGGCAGAGAATGAGATGGTTAGATAGCGTCATCAACACAATGAACATAGATTTGGGCAGACTCCAGGAGACAGTGGAGGACAGGGAGGCCTGGTGTGCTGTGGTCCATGGGGTCACAAAGAGTTGATCACAACTTAGCAATTAAACAACAACAATAAAAATTACTAAATATGGAAGCAAATAAAAAATTCCTACACTATATGTAGGAAATTTTGTAAGGCCTCTACCTATGTGGAGCTGTCTTGCATAGTGAACTACTGGACTGAAGCTGGTAGCCATTTCAGTGAAGAATGCTCTTCTTTAGTCTTTTTAGTCACCCATAATGGCCCTCAGATTCTTCTTGGAAGAAAGCCAATAGAAAAAACGTGCCGTTGGAGAGGACACTTGCCTGAGCATCAAGTTCTGCCTGAATTCTGATTTGCTCCTCTAGCTTTTGTACTTTGGTTCTCTCTTGATTTGTCCTGTGCTCCACAGTTGCTCTTCAGACTTCTGGTTTATCTGTGGTTCTTGCTTCGTCGAATGCCCATCAATCCTGGCTTGTCCTTGACACTGACTACTCTCTTGTTTCATTGCTTATGGCTTTATCTTTGTATGCAGTAAATGGACAACCATGTGCCCTTTATGGAAAGAGAGATTATTCCCTAGGGACAGCGTTTGTACTCTTTGACTCCTAAATACCCAATGCACATGGACATTGAAGTATCTGAGGTCAAAGAATTTCTCGTGATACCATAGAACAGGTGAACCTGATCTACCAAGATTTCAAAAACAGAACATTTTTCTTTAACTTGATGTCCTCCATATAAACTCAGGTATGGCTCCCATGATTCTCTGTAGGGCACCCAATAAAGAATAGAATAGAATAGAATAGAATAGAATAGAATAGAATAGAATAGAATAGAATAGAACCTGGGAGGTCTTCTCGTCCAGCCCCTGCTCAAGCAGGAAAACCTATACCATTTCAGACAAGTGACTGTCCAGTGTCTTCCTAAAAACCTCCAGTGATGAAGTGCCCACGATTTCTGAAGGCAAGCTGTTTCACTAGCTAATTGTCCTCACTGGTAGGAACTTTCTCCTTAATTCCAGGTTACTTCTCTCTTTAGTCAGTTTCCAACCATTGTTTCTTGTCCTGCCCTTTGGTGCTTTGGAGAATAGTTTGACCCCCTCTTCTTTGGGACAGCCTCTTAAATACTGGAATACTGCTATCATGTGACCCCTGTTTCTTCTTTTCTTTAGATTAGCCAAACCCAAGTCCTGCAACTGTTCTTCATATGTTTTAGTCTCCAGGCCTTTGATCATTTTAATTGCTCTTCTCTGAACTTTTCCCAAAGTCTCAGCATCTTTTTTGTAGTATGGTGACCAAAATTTCTTGCAGTATTCCAGATGTGGTCTTACTAGGGTTATATAAAGTGGTACTAATACTTTGTGTGATCTTGATTCTATGCCTCTGTTTATACAACCCAGGNTTTTTCTTCTACTTTCGGTGTGAGCACTATTGTATATCTATCTTTTACAGATTCTGTTGAGCCTACAATTTCCCTTCCCAGGATAGCTGAGGTTGGCAGATATGTAAAATCTGTAGCATCTTATAAAAGTCTCATCCAGTTCCTGAGAATGGATTTCTGACATACAGTGAATATGGAAGGCTCTGAATCATAGATATATGTGTAAAGAGAATAAGGAAGAGGACCATGATGCAAATATGCAAGAACCATTTTATTTATTAAATTTATTTGTCACCCATCTCTGAATTCTGACCTTTACCTAGGAAAAGGGGACTGAAACATTTTTTTTAGGTCCAGAGCAACCAACTAACTTCCAAATTGGCTCAGGTAGATGTGCTACAAAGCATCCAGATTCTGTTATTATAGCCAATGTCAATAAAGATAGTTTTAGTTTTTTGTGGAGGTGATTTCCTGGTCTATTAAATTGACTGAGGCTGACAACTTGTGTTGGCTCTTAGTTTTCACATATTTCACAGGACTTATGAACATTGGGAGGCAGGGATAAGGTGAAGGGACGTGAAGCCAGCTGGAATGGTCTTCCAGTCACCCATTGACTTCTTTGAAAGTCCACAGGGAAATATAAAATGAAACCTTGAGGTATTCATGTAGTGTAACTGCGATTCCTGCTTATTCTAATACTAATTTATGCTGGAAGTAAATATGATTTATATAAAACAGTCTGAGTATCTGGAGAAGAACCATGTGAATATTTTAATAGTTTGACTGGTTACGTTTGGAAGAAATTTTAGGTTTCAAAACTGTTTGCAAATGATAGATTTTGCAACCAAGAGGGAGTTATTTTAATCAAGTGAACATTTATTATTTTAAAGGAACATTAAAATCCTTTGAGAAAGGAAGGCTTTAAATCATTTGAGGTGTTTGCTACAGTTTTGTCCCTAAAACTTGAAAATCTATGCAGTATGAATCAAACGTGAATAGAGGGTCACACAGAGACCTGGATTTCAGTGTTCACTATAGCAATACATAATACCTTCCAGGTGAATACATTCTATGAATTGATTTTTTTTAAATGCTGGGCTGCCAAGGCAACTAAAATAATGGTAGTTAGGTTATTACGCTATTAGGTTGGTTCCATTAAGGCTACAGCAGGCTGAATGAAATCACAAATCTTAACCTTCTTTGAAAAAAGGCTTTAACCTTTGGCCTTCTCATATGTCCTTTCATGTCACACTGCCCACATCTCCTCTAATTATTATGTTTTAGCCACCATAATTTGTTTCCATTTGGATTTTCAATCCCAGGCACAAACATGTATTCTGACATTTAAAAAGAAAAATAAGAAAAAAATATGCTTAATTTTTACTTAAAGCTTTTCATTTTCTGCACCTTTTTTAAAATAATTATTGGAAAGCTATTAACAAGACTAAGAGCCAAAGTCGTGCCATGGTTAAGGCATTGGTTTAGGTTTGGAGAGATACAGATTTGGATTCAGATATAACTATGAAAGCTCTCTTGATGACTTTAATGCAAGGTTTTTGTGGAGTAGGAGTTGGTGTACAATATATTCCAGGCTGAGGTTCTGAAAGAAGATAGAATGTGAATCAAATAAACAAATTTGTTGCATAAGTGAGAACTGGCTGACTCTTAAGTTATAGTGTATTGAAACAAACTGACAAGGGCATGTTTATTCACCTCTAAACTGTTGTGTTTTGCATTAAGTAACTCTAAATAGTCCAATCCTTGCTTCCCTCACAAAGACTACACACATAAAGATTGCATATGAGACTACATTAGCGGCAGGTTTCTAAAGAAACAAATGGGTTTTTTGCCTCTTAGTATCCATTTTTGAGTTTCTGCCTCTACTGACGGGACTGAGTACAATATGTCATCAGGCTAGTTATTATCAGTCCTAAGAAAGTGGCTGTTGAAGCAGTGCTTTTAGGAGTGCAGAGAGGAAAATAATGAGGCCATAAAAGCTTCAGCTACTACTGCACTACTTACAGGAACAAATTCAGTGCTGGTACTACATGATTGACCTTTCCTGATAATGGGGATTGGCCCAAGCAAAGAACTCAGATTTGCTGAACCTGTTTTTGCAAGATGCTTTTGTTCCAGAAAGTAGAAATATAGAGGACCAATCTCCTGAAAATTGAGGCTACCAGATCCAGGTTTCAAAAATCTGGACGATCACTCGATGAGAGCAAAAGTGGCGTTATTACTTATAATGCTTTTAATCTGTAACAAGAACAAAATAAAAATCCATGAACAAATGCAAAATTAAATATTCAAAAAAGAAACCTTTCACCCCCAAAAGAGAATAGAAAAGAATAGATAAATTTACAAAAACACATAGAGATCTATCTGCGCACACATACATTTCCATGTTTTAAACAAATTAAACTTTGTACATCTGAAAATAGATTGATTAGAGTTTCAATGGAGACAGTGAAATTCCTTCTATATGTAGAAAGGAGTGCAAATAAATATATTCTTCCCAATTGTTACATTCTATAATTCTGTGATTCTAACTCTTAAAAAAAGAGAGATTGCTACATTATTATTTTGTAATTTATTCCATTTTTAGAACTCTTTTCCAAATGCTCCTTGGTTGGAAATTCAAATTTAAACCATAATGTAAAAATCTGTAGATTGGAAAGCTAACTACTTCAATCATAGTCTCTAATTTATTGTGTAAGTGCCACTTGAATCAAATCTTTCTAGGGACATTGATTTGAGCCAGCCAAATCCTTAATCACATCAGATATTAGCTTTCTAAAACAAAGCCAGATTCCATCTGAAGCAATCAAGCTGAAACTGAATATTCCTGAAGCCTTATGAATATTGGGACACTTTGAAAGGATACAAATATGTTGACAGTATGTTTTGGACCATATACTATTTTTGTTTTATTTTGTTTCTGCAGAAATGGAAATGCCAGGATGAAAGGTAAGTTACTGAAGATTAATAACACTTTGTTGCAGTCTGTTCTCTGCTCTTTTAAAAATTTGTCTCATCTGAAGAAGAGTCATCTGAGTAGTACTTGGCTATGATGGTTGGCTACAAAATTACCAGTAGATTGTGGAGTCTCCTAGGGTTGGAGAGTATGGCAACCGAAGTCAAGACCGAGGTAGGGTTATATTAAGCAAAGGCAATAATGAGAGGGTACAGTATAAAAAAAAAATGTAGGATAACTTTAAGAACTAAGTAACTTCAAAATCCTGAACAGAAAGCAAAAGATTGAGATTGACCAGAGACACAAACACAATCCTTTTGCCCTCTTTTTCTTTTGCTTCCAGAAACTATTTGTTCTGTAGTGTGGGAGGGCAGCACACACACACCCAGGAAAAGAAATATTTTGAGGAATATTAAAAAGGCAGAATGTTATATTTCCCCAAAGGAATAATGGGAGAAAATCTAAGACAAAACCAGCTCCCAGAAACCAACCCCCTCTCCCTGCCCCAAGCAGAAATCAGCTCTGTAGAAATGTAGATTTGGTGATTCATTCATGAAGACTAAGGCCAGGAAGCTTGGATCTGGTGAGATTAGAAAGACAAAGACCCCTGAAATCTACATGTCCCATCCAAACTCTAAAGACATGACCATTGGGACATAATAGGATTAACCCACCACCATCCGAATATCAAATTGACATGCTCAAAAGCTCAGGTCAAAGCTCATGCCACAGGAACAGGAATAACCTCAAACACAAAAGCCCAAAAAGGTATAAAAACCCACTTCTCTCAGCAACATGTGGTCAGCTGCTCCAGAGACACATGTCTTGAGGTTCTGCTCTTCAATAAACTACAACCTTCTTTCTAAAGCACTCTCCATTTTATTTATTCCCGACTTGGACTGGATCCTGATGAAGATTTTTTTTTCAACAGTAGTCTAGACAAAGTAATTTGAAAATTACAAGCATAAGATTGAAAGGCAATATAGGATTTTTAACCAATCAACATATACATAAAGCATTGTACTGTACTACACATTTTTGAGTAAATATTGTTTAATATATTTCAATCTTAAACACCATACAGACAAACATACAAATATGTTTGTATGTCTATAGATCCCTAGATTTTGCACTGCTGACAGAAAAAAACAGTTTTCACACATGTGGAACTGAAATCATCAAATTAAAAAGAGTTAGTCTCATTCATTTAATTAAAAAATAGATTGGATTTTTTTTGTTTTTATTTTTTAAAATTGTAGTCAGAATTGGATGGTATCCATTTGATAGCCAAAAGCCAACTAATTTTCATATGAATGCTCCAATCATTAAGAATGCTCCTGGAGGGATAAGTTTTAGTCTTGGATATAATCAAAATCTATTCTAATTAGCTTGCTTTGGTTTGGGATTCAGGATTTAGACAGATGTCTATGTCTATCAGCTGAAATAACTAAAATGCAATACAGATCCATTTTCCAGTTTGGGGATTTCAAAATAAAAATAAAAGCCTCAATCTGATAATGCCCCAATCCTTTTCATTAGCTGTAGAAAATTATTCACTGCACAATATTCACTCAAAAAACAAAAGAGATAATTTTCATAAATTAACACAATAGGCTGGTATAGATGGGGGTATAAGTTAATTTTAAGCATTTGCTGCATGGAAAAAATAATCACAATAAACTGCAGAAAATATTTTCAATGAAGAAAGGCAATTGAGAAGGACAGCTAAGTGACATGTCAGAAAAAATAATGAAGATAAAATAGAAACAGGGGAGACTTTGAGAACAAATGATAATCTGCCTTTTCTAAATCACTTCTCTTGAAGAGAAGAAATTAGAATCTCTGATGTATGAAAAATTAACAATAAAGAAGAATGACCACTCATCTATAGCTCATTTTGAAAATTAACACAAGATTTATGATGAACACCAACCCTGCAATGTGACCCCTGGAAATACCTACAGCTGTTGCTGCAATCAAGAACATGTTCCCTATTTGCTAGGTGGTTGCAGGTATAAAATAAAAAAAGAGATAAATCATAGTTATTGCTACAAAATAGGGTTTTAGAGCATTGAGACCTGGGGCATTTGTAGACTCACATCCAAAGGTTTCCATTGAGCTGCGACAAAATTGCAGATCAGTGCTTGCTACAATGCCCTATCTTGGAGCCATCATTTCCAGATTATTAACCTAATCATTTAAAAAGAACTTTTCACAGCATTAATCCCATTTAAATTTAAAGATGGAACCATTCAGTAGAGGAGAAGCTCTATTAGCTGCACAATGTGAAACAAATGGGAACATGGAATGCAGCTGAGCTAAAATCCTGAAGAAAAGTGAAACATTGCTTAGGCATTACTTAGCTCCTAAATATAAAATTAAGATGCAGTTTACTTAGCAGGTTGCATTAGTATTGTGTCCGGGCTACAAAAACTACGTGTCGTGCTACCAGAGATCATTTAGAGAAGAGTGTGGCAACAGTCAAATACTGAACTATTTCTGCAGTAAGATACAATGGATGCAGTCAATGTGAAATACAGATAGTCCTCAACTTACAACCACAACTTTGAACCCAAAATTTCTGTTGCTAAGTGCAACATTTCTCAAATGAGTTTTGCCCCATTTTATGATCTTTGTTGCCACAGTTGCTAAGTGTATCACTGCAGTTGTTAAGTTAGGAACATGGTTGTTAAGTGAATATGACTTCCCCATTGTCTTTGCTTATGCGGTCACAAAAGGTGATCATATGACCCCAGGACAATGCAACCATCATAAATATGAATCAGTTGTCAAGCATCTGAATTTGATCTGCAATGATCATAAGTGTGAAAAACAGTCATAACTCCCTTTTTTCAGTGACATTGTAACTTCGAACGGTCCCTAAATGAATGGTTGTGAGTTGAGGGCTATCTATATCCAGTAACATGATTTGTATAATGGAAAAGAATGGATCAAGGGCATTAACTGGTGATCCAAAAGTAAAGTCCTGGCAGAACTTGGAGCATAGCCAAGGTATGAAATAGCAAATCATGGACAGAGAAATATAGCAAACTGAAGACACATTAAATATTTTCTGCCCTCATCAGAACGTCTTTTGTGACAAAATGTGGTTTTAAATGTTTAAAATATGTTTGGGAGGCAGGAGCAAATCTTTCTATATCATATCATCTGAATTCTGCCACTCTGTTTCTCCACTTGCAATGTTCTTCCCACTACTGTAAACATCTCTAGAACCTAACTCTGCCTTTCCCTAGACTTTACATTTACAGCTGCCAACATAACATATGTGTCTTATTTTTGACTCCTGACAATTGAATAATTCTACACAAAAAGCAAATATATGAAAGCTAAACAAAAGGTAAACATCACAAATCTGTGATTTGTGATAATACACACACACCATAAGCTGACACATCCCCTATATATACATATGATAGTGAATTTCTTTAAAAAAGGAAAAAAGGTAGTAGTTAAGGTGTTCCTTCTTTCAGAAGATACAAAAATTGATTTATGTGTTATTTTGATGCAGTAGTTTTCTACTTTTCTAGCCTTTTTCCAAAGACAGAGATTTCTGTTGCATTACATTAAGCAGATCCCCAGCAAAAGAAAGTGTCTGCTGTTGCCGTGAAAGATTTCTTGCCATTTTAAAAGTGCTAAATCCTTCCTCCATTCCTCCATCCAATGCTTCATCAATATTATCAATTTGAAGGGACAGTCAGGCTGACAATCTGTAGAAAGAAGAATTAACTTTTGCTGGACAGCACTTCAGATCAAAACCTCTGAATGATGAAGCTGCCACTATTTCAGACAGGTAGCTAGTATTAAATCACTGCAAGTCACTTCAGGTAAGTAGACAAGTTTTAGAAATTGATGGGATTTCTCGATTCTTCTCTGAGAAAAAAATTATATAAAATACAAAACAATAACTATGTAATGAGAATTATAATAAAAATACTTCTGTGCCATCTACTGGGGGTTGAGAGGTTATTTGTAAACTTCATATTTTAATGTAACATTTGACCATATGAAAATGTTAACATGTCAACAAAATATATGGTTTGTCTTTTTCCTGTATATTTTTAACCTTTAACCTTGAATCTGTGACTGAACAAAAAAATAAAATGGATGAATTTCCAAATTGCATTAAGCCATAATCTGGATAGTTTGGTTAGAGCTTAGTGTGTTGGGTGAAACTTGTGGTTTGTACATCCCTGTTTATGACATATTACATTGTCTGAAACCAGCAACTGTGACTTTTTCAGCAAATGATGATTTTGTGTGATATATGAATTTAAACACTATTCTCATAAACCTTTCTGCAGCATCCCATACCAGCGGTTTTTCCAGTGGGCTACTTGCATATTCAGGAAACATTGATTTATATCTCAATTGGTCACATTTGTTATAAAGCAGTGGTTCTCAACCTGTGGGTCGGGACCCCATTTGGGGTCGATCGACCATTTCACAGGGGTCGCCAAGCAAGGCTGTCCGCCATTTTTTTTGTCCATTTTTCCCCCCTTTTCTGGCGGTTGCCTTACCTCCCTTGGGCTGGGCCAGCTGGTGGTCGGCCTGCTCTGACTCTGCCGCTTGCCAGCTACGCCTCAGCCGGCGCAGGGGGCAGAACCATGCATGCGTGGCGCTCCCAGGCAGGGAAAGTCCTCGACTTACGACTGGTTGGGTAGTCCTCGACTTACGACCGGTTTAGTCCTCGACTTACGACTGGTTTAGTCCTCGACTTACGACTGGTTTAGTCCTCGACTTACGACCGATTGGGGTCGCAGCATTAAAAAGGTTGAGAACCACTGTTATAAAGGATATTGCTTAAAACATCTTGTTTGCTATGTTGTTCCAAATAATTAGAATTGCCCTTGTGAATGATCCAATATTCACGAGTCTCAGATATTACACCAAAAATTATGTATCCTGTACATTATGCCTAAGTATATAATGATGTTGGTTCAACAAAATGAGCTTCAGCTAGCCAGGCTCATTATTATGTGTCTTTTCACATGGTCAAATCCAAATATCTGAATAATGCAGTTAACCAAGAAACCTTTATTAGAATCCTTGTTATCAGCAAGTATCGGTTTGTTCCCACACCAAAAAGTTATTTTTCTTATTCTGTCTACATAAAGTAGTTGACAAGGTGTTTTGAAATTAGGATGGGGTACATTTGCCAGGCTTGTCAACACCTGTAATGAAATCTGTCCTGGGAAACTCTTAAAAGTGCTAAACGCCAAGACAAATCTTTCCACTTTCTAATTAAATCAAGACAATGTTATTCAGTTTGATTGCTGAGAAGGCTGAGTACGTCTCTGATTTTCCAGTTGGCTTAGCCATTCCAAAACTGGAGGCATTTTTCCATTATATGTCTGGAAATCTTCCTTCCAGTTTCCCACTGTAAATTTCCTTAGCCTGTTAAAGATGATCTTGAAGTCTTGCAGTCCTGAACTCTACCCTAGGATCCTTATCCATGCCTTGCTATTTTGGGAAGCTCACCCTGAGGCTGAAAATTCTTTCTTCTCTCTTAATTGTTTTTAGAAAAGAAAGGAAAGTTAAGAATATAGTTTGACTATCTCATTCCTTGTCATGATCTTTCTTTTGTGCATCTATGTGTGTCTGGGGGGGGGGGAGTTCTTCTTCTTTGCTTCATCTTTGTTTATCCAACTGCTACACACTGAGGTTTCAGTTAACATTTCCTTTGGGCTTGTAATCTCATCTCTGTCCTTTCCCTTTTCCATCTTCCCTGCCCTGGGACAAACGTTCAGGTTTTTTTGTTTGTTTGTTTGTTTGAAATTCCTCAACTATTAATAAAAAGCTCAGGATTGCTTATTTCTTTTTATTGAACTGTTTTTATTCATTTTAGTTTCCTTTCTGTTTTTAATTGCTCTGTGCATTTTTATAATACTTCTTTCCTTATCTGTGTTTTCATTATTACCTGGAATGCCATTTTGGCCCAAGGGCAGAGAACAAAATCAGAATATAAACAAACAATATTTTTTTCCATGAATGTTATTGACATACTATACTAAGTAAAACTAATATTCCTAAGTTAATCATGCTACACTTGTATCTGTTTGATAAATGTTCTCTGTTTCTCCCATATCAACAGCAGCCTGGCTTCAGCCCCAAAACAGCTAGAGACACTGAGGGGAGAAGTTCTAACCCAGAATTATTACCACTCTCTCTGCCATGTTGCTCATCTTCTGGAGATTCTTATCTTCTAAACACATAAAAGTTGGTAACAATGACATGGTAGCAATTGCATAAGGACTCCACAGAGAATGTAAACTTCTGTGCCAGGGTATATATATTTTCAAAGGATCCACGTGATTACTAAAGCTCCTTGGGCTCAGTTTTTGACCTGAAGATTTTGCATTTTTACCTTAGCATAATGGAACAGAAACCAAAGGAAAAACTTTTGTTTGACCTGAGGCTCTTTTCTGTTTGACCTGAGAGTGATCCATATTCATTAGGCCCTTCACTGTCACCATCTGAAATGTTTATCAGGCTTTATCATTTCTCCTAAGCCTCCAGCTCCTCATCATGTAGTTCTTCATGTGACATAATAGCATAATTACACTCATTTGTAGGCATTTTAAGGCTGAATGGAATCCATTTTGCTTGCCGCATTACTAATATTTCGGTATACCGATCTATGACTGTAATAAAGATTTGATGGATGGATGGATGGATGGATGGATGGATGGATATTTCTATGTTTATAAAGTCTTTTCCTAACATTTGTGCTATCATCTGTATAATCTTTGAATACACTTTGGAACTTTACATTGAGCAACATATTAAAACAGATACAGAATGGTTGAAGAAATTGGCCCGGAGCTTTTATTTGATACCCATTCATTTTTCACTTTATATCTGAATGTATGGTCCCACATTTAATGTGGTCCATTATACTGAACAATTTTAGAGATGACAGACATTTTTGTATATTGGTTAAAGGTATTGTGCTAGAAGGAAGAGTATGAGTTCTAGTTCTACCTTAGGATAAAGTTAGCTGGATGATTTTGGCCAGTCACTCCCTCTCAGCCCTAGGAAGAGAGCAATGGCAAAACAGTTCAAAAGTGTTGCCAACTGTACTTACAGAGTTCATTTAAGAAATAACAACAACAACAACAACAACAACAACAATAATAATAATAATAATAATAAAAATTATTATTATTTCTCAGGTCCTAACCTAGGTTTTTTCTTTCAGAAATCTGAGCTGATTCTAGACAAGTTTACAAGAGACTGGAAGCTGTTGTGGATTTTTTTACATGTTAAATACAAAGACAGATGGTTAACAGAGGGATGTGAAGATTAGTTTAACTTTGGAAGGGACAACCTGTTGACACTCTCTCTCTCTCTCTCTCTCTCTCTCTCTCTCTCTCTCTCTCTCTCTCTCTCTCTCTCTCTGTGTGTGTGTGTGTGTGTGTGTGTGTGTGTGTGTGTGTGTGTGTGTTGTGTGTATACAGATGTTGGGTTGATTCCATTATTGGATAAATAGATTTCCATAGCAGGGATATTTGCTTATGTAAATGCAGATAGGAAAGTTTATAACTATTTGTAGACCCCTTATGTAAGGGGAGGGAATATATCAGATTTTTTTTTGTATCTTTCAGCATTTAGCCATGCATTTTTTTTTCTTATGTTTAATGTTAGATGTATCTGATATTTAATTTTTTTCTTTTTTTGCACACATGGTTTTTTTTCTTTTTATTGTTAGTGTTGGATGTTGGTTAGTCTGTTTTTTTCCCTTTGTTTTACATTTTATTTTGGTGATAAAAGAATGAAAAACTTGTGTTTTTTTTTAAAAAAAGAAGTGGCTGAGTATCTGATAAATAGGTATACAGTATGTTTGCAAACTCAGTAACATATCAATAATTTGGACTGACATTGATATAGCATATTGAATGGTTACAAAGATAGTTCATCACACTTATGAAGTGCATTGAACATTTTAAGAATGAATGCTATACTGCCAGTACCACTATACTTTACTAATATTTCATACCATAAAAATTCTACATCTGTTTACAGATCCCCTACAACACATTAGCATCATGCAAGAGAATATAAGAGTCCTATTGCCTGTCATGTAACAATAAATCAGTTCTAGCATCATCATGTCTTAGATCAAAATAACTTTTGAGCTGTATTCAGTCCCCCAAAGACCTGTTATAATCCTGAGAGTTCCTTCAAAATTATTGATGTTAACTATACATAAATAATTAATTAAAAGTAGGGCTAGCTATATTATGGAATGTTCCTTAACTAAAAGCCAAATATGGCTGTCAGCATCAGCAAAAATGTACTTCTTATATTAGAGAATAAACAATTATAGCAAAGAGCTAGCTTTATTTGTGTAGGTTAGCATTGCCCAACCTGAATACAACTCCAGTTATGTGAACCTCCACTCTCAGAACCAATAAGTCCATATTGGGAACCTATGAATCATATACAGTAATCCAGAGAACTTCACGTAGGGGAAGGCCATTATAGGTGGTCCATGTGATTTTGAACAGTATGAAATTAGGCTGTCAAAGTATTTGCATATGGAGGAATGTTGTCCATGGGGTCGCAATGGGTCAGACACAACTTTGCAACTAACAACAACAAAATATGTAGAAGATGTTTATCCCTGAAGAAGTAGTCCCTTCTACATTTTATGGAATTGGAAATGATAAATAATATTGTCCTTCTTTTCCTCTTTTGATTTATTTGTTTGTTTCCAACATAACATAATTGTATCATTGTAACTGGTGTATATTTTTGCATTTAAAGCATTTCAGAATATTATGCACAGTATAACATATTGGAAATTACATATTTGCAACTGAAATGTTTAGAAACAATTAAAGAAAAATATCAAACATTAGTAATTATTATATTGCCTCTAGCTTCAAGTCTGGTTTTTATGCAAGAACAAAACAAAGTTAATGAACAAGGCTTACATTATTATATAGTTCCATAGTCTCACAAAGTAAATGATAAACTTTGAACTACAAAGAACCTGGTTAGCATTTATTGAACTTGGAAGGTCATCTGTTACAATGAAAATGTTAAAGCATTCAGAAATTTGAAAGACATATTGATGGTAGGTGTGGGAAGCTGTAAGCAAATGGATTTTGCTTTGCTTTACAGTATACTCATACATATTGGTAACAATAATCAACCTATTTCAAGAGATATAGTCATTTAGTGGATTCATGGCTCTTGAAGAAAATCACTTCAATCAAAGACCCGCTATGAATTACTGTATTGCCTGAAGGGGATGAAAAAAAAGATAATTGTTGAAATAATTGTGTTTTATTTTCAGTGAAAATTATTAGCCTGACAATGACTATTTGTTGATCTACTGCAATTTCATGAACATCTGCTAAAACTGTTTCTTAATTAGCAATGAAGTTATTTCAGAAGAGGGGCAAAGAGAATGGATTACTCAATTATAAAAATATACAATTTGATTTCTTAACCAGTTTGAAAGTTACAAACCTTTTACAAGGGCCCTAATTCTAGTAGTTAAGGCAACAGGCTATAAAACAGGACATCATGAGTCCAAGTACCATCTTAGTGATGAAAACCTGATGGGTGACTTTGGGCCAGTTACTCTCTCCAGCCCACAGGTTTGTTGTTGTGGGAAAAATAGGAAGAAGAAGGTGTGTTGGATATATTTGCTGCTTTGAGTTACTTGTAAAAGTAATAAAGGCAGGATATAAATAATCAAATAAATAAAATCAAATAAAAAAATAAAATGATCCAAGCCTAAACTGTTTTTCAGCTTTGTTTATAAGTAATTTGATCTCTTTCTTTCAAGATATATTGTTCCTACTTTTCTTTCCCCTCAAACTCACCCCAATTGAACAAGTAGTCCTTAATCGGATTACATCTACATGGAGGAAAGTAAGCAGTGGGTTACCATAAGGTTCCGTCTTAGGCCCAGTACTCTTCAATATCTTCATAAATAACTTAGATGAGGGTATAGATGATGCTAAGCTGGCAGGAATAGCCTAGACTCCAGAAGACAAGCTCAAGATCCAAAAGGGTCTTAACGGACTTGAACAATGGGTCCTATCCAACAAAATGAAATATAATAAAATTTAATGTGGAGAAAAGCAAGGTTTTACACCTAGGCAGGAAAAACCAAAGGTACAAGTACAGATTAGGTGAAATCTGACTCAAAAACAGTAACTGTGAGAAGGACCTTGGAGTCCTAGTGGACGATCACTTAAACGTGAGTCAGCAGTATGCAGCAACAGCCAAATACAATCCTTGGTTGTATAAACAGAGGCAAAATCATGTGAAGTATTAGTACCATTTTATAAAACCTTAGTAAGACCACACCTGGAGTAACTGCATCCAGGTTACAAAAAAGATGTTGAGACTATGGAAAAAATGTAAAGCAACTAAGATGATTAAGGCTTGGAGACAAAAACATATGAAGAACGGTTGCAGGAATTGGGTATGGCCAGTCTAGAGAAAAGAAGGACTAGTAGTGACATGATAGCAGTATTTATTTGAGGGGCTGCTACAAAAAGTGGGGGACAACTTATTTTCCAAAGCACCAGAAGGCAAGACAAGAAAAAAATGGATAGAAACTATTCAAGAAGAGCAGCAACCTGGAATTAAGGAGAAACTTCCTAACAGTGAGGACAACTAACTGGTGGAACAGCTTCCCTTCAGAAGTTGTGGGTGCATCATCACTGGAGGTTTTTAAGAAAAGACCTGACTGAAATGGTATAGAGTCTCCTGCTTGAGAAGGGGGGTTGGACTAGAAGATCTCCAAGCTTTATTGTGATTGATTGGTTTATTATTTATTGTTATTATTGATTGATTGAATTGCTCCTCCAGTTGTATAAAATGGAAGGGGGGTGTTACAGAAACTCTAACATTGGGCAACCATCATGACAAATGGAAGCTTTTTAGTTTTTCTAAATAACTTTTGCATTTTCTGCAAAAATACTTGTATTTTCCAGAATCACTCCGTATTGTTTTGCTCCCTGAAGCAAAAAAGCAAAAGATGTTTTTGTCCCTCCCTCACTTCCTAATCATCATTAGTAGTCATCAAGACTGTCCAAATTATTTTGGCATCTGGGACTTCTTCCTGGAGGAAAAAACGATGCTCTGAAATCTTAAGGGTAACAAGAAGTATAGCAATAAAAATACAAGGAGGAACCTGCTGTTGCCCATTCATGGTACTGCAAACCAACTGTTGAGGCAAATAGCCTCTCTTGACAAACGATGCTATTGTCAATGTGGTAAATATTATTGGGGGTAACTAAATACAGAGATATTCTCATATGTGATCACATAAAAACTGCCTCTATTAATTTAATATTGACTTTGAAGCAAAAACTAGGAAGACAGAAAGTTTTCTAGTAAGGGAGGTATTGGAATGTAAGTGAAGCTGTAAACAATAGGCAGGTTTTACCTAAATGTAAGAAAATTGTCGAAGACTTCTCTGGAAAATCTCTGAAATAACAGGATGATATGAATTGTATTGGGGAATAGGAGAATTCATCCCCATCTTTAAAACCATGGAACATTTTTTTAAGCTTAGAAATGAGTTTCGAGAATTAAAAAGAAAGAAATTTTAGTGTCATCTAGCTTGTCATCAGTGCTTGCTTCCTGGGAATATATGCTACAAGCTTTATATCTCATTAAGCAATTCATGATTCAAAATCATTAGGATTATAGAATTAATGAAGGGTTTGTTTTGTCTCAAGCTGTCTATTAAAACCAACCAGCAAATTCTTAATGTGCTGTAACTTCCAATTACTATTTTAAGGTCACATTACAAAGTAAAAAAAAAAAAAGAAGAAGAACTGCTACATGTAGTTCTTGGACATTTTTACCACCAGTTTGATTCTTCAGTCAAGAATCCTATTATCTTTGCTTTTTTTTTTTTTGTTCATGATTTAATTGGGAAAAAGAAGGAAGGAAACGCAAATCCTGAAATCAAAGTGATGCATCCAAAATTAACCAAACTGAATATTTATGCTTATATTGTGCATTAAAGTATTTTTCTTCTTTAAATCATAAACATATTGTCTAGGGACTGAAAAAAATGATGAGTAAAGGCTTTGAGCATGTTCATTTGAACAGCTATGGAAAAAAAGGAAGAAAAATTATTATTTTTTTAGTTCAGAAACGTTTCATATACATGAGCTCAAGTTTTAAACCTAATTAGACTGCCATAGTTAATTTTATTAAGGTATTTTTAAAACATTAACATGATTAAATGGTTCTGTGGGGATCAGCAGTGAATACACTCTGAAAAGACATTTTCTAAATTTTTAATATAGAAAATATGGTTGATACACATGAAATAATTATTTAGTCAGTATGGTCCAGTTTTTCTTCCAAGTAGATTTATTTCATATTTTCTTTGGCTGCTTTTTCTTTTCTTTTCTTTTCTTTTTTATTTTTCTTTCTTTTTCTTTCTTTCTTTCATATGTATGGCAATTAATTCCTTGAATTCTCACTTACAGCCTGAAGCAATATAATCTAGTGGTCATCTTACAACATAACAATCATTATCATTTAGCAGGATTTGTATTTTTACTTACTTTTTTTTTTAGGAATTTGTTTTGCTCTCAAGATATTGCTATAAAATACCAACAAGGAAATATTACTAACATGATACATGGGTAAAGATATAATCCTGTACAAAATATTATAATGTGTTTAATCTTTAGTTTAGGTATGCAGATTACACTTTATTGACTCTGACAATTGGGTTATCCGCATCCGTAGGAGTCATTCAGATGTTTACTTTTTCTGTTTTCATCTTTTGGAAGAAGTGCATCTTGTTCTAACTGATAAGCTCCTCTTCATTTTGTAGTCTGTTAAAGATAGATGGAAAGGTAATCTTCAAACTATATGAGGGTTTTTTTCTTGAATATTCCAACACATATTATATTTCAGGTTTTTTTAATCAAAGACACTCAATGTTTATATATTTCTGTAGAACTTCTCTTGACTCATAGATCTTCACTGAAGATGCGATCATATGTCAATGAAAGAGAAAAGGAAAAAAACAGATTATTTGAAAGAAATTCAGTCACATTGCACAACTGATTTGCAGGCCCATTTTCAATGTATAACTCTTTTAATGGACATTTAATAATTAGTATTTAAATAATGGTAACAGGTAAAATGCTTAAAAAACAAAGTGGCCACTGCCTGCTATTCCTCCATGTTGTAGTTTTCTTTAAATTTAATACTGAAGTGAACATTACAAAGTATATTAAGCTTTAGTTTACATTATTAAGATTTGTTAAAATTAAACATAAAGTGAAGTTACACTCCCAAACAAAGTGAACTGGGCATGAGTTCTATTGAACAAAGTTAATTAGATTTCTTCTAATGTGATGTAATGTATCTTTTTTTCTATATTTCTTGAGTTTTAGAAGCAATGTTCTTCTCACAGGAAATGAAAACACGGTTTGTTAAAAAAAAAAAAAAGAGGAAAGCTTGGAAAACATTTGGGAACTGAATTCCTGAACTCAGTGGATTTTTTAAAAAAACAAAATTATTCTTACATTATTCCATTACATTCACAATGATAAGTTGCATGTCTTTTTATATTTTTAGATATTTGTCCAATTTAACATGCTTTCTCTTGCAAAGGAAACGTTTTGAAGAAAACTTATTTTATGTGCTTCTATTTCAAAAGTAGTTAATAAAATATAACAACTATGCAATGATAGAGTCATTTGAGAATAAACTAAAATATATGCATTATTTTTGTTGGTACCCATTACCCTAAATATTTCTGTTAGTAATTCAACGGGATTACCGTAAGTTATTTTTTTATATCTTCATTAAAAACTTAAAATATACAGCCCTTTGTTCTCACAGAGGCTATAATTTTATCACTCCTTGATTCCTGTTTATAATTGGTCATTTTAGTTCTCAATGAGCTATGAAGGAAATCTATAATGCCTTGGATTACATTAAAGGATATGAGTATCTACACGATTTTTCAGTTCCATAGAGAAATTCATTCTCTTAAAAACAAAACAAAAAAGAGGTATGATACACAAAATGCATTTGTTAATACATTATGGGCAATTGCTATGTATTCAGTTATATTTACAACTTGCTAAGATTTATTTTAAAACAATGGCATCATTTCTTAATAGAGATTTATGGGAAAAGTTATATATTGTCAACATTTTTATGCTATGATTATTAGGGAGCAATTGTACCTATGAGTCAGACTGAAATGAACTGTAAGCACTGGGATGGAAGGCAGGGGTGTGGGTGTGTTTATTTATTTAATTTATTTATCAAATTTCTATTCCACTCACCTCACCTAAGTGACTCTGTGTGGTTTATAAACCTCATATAATAATTTTAAAACATGACTGAAAGCACTATTAAAGACAGAGTTAAAACAAGATTAAAATATAGTAAAAAGTAAAAGTAAAACATGTAAATTAAGAAATTAACAAAGCTAAAAAGTTAACATGGTGGAGAGAGTGCCCTCAAGCCCCAATTATACCCACGGTTTCATAGTACTCTTAGACCTCCATGCTAAATGGCAGATCCAGGTCTTAAGACTGTTTTGGAAGGCCAGGAGAGTGGGGGGACTCACCTCACTCTGGGGGTAAAATGTTCTAAAGGGCAGGGCAATGACAGAGAAAGCTCTCATTTTAGATCCCACCAATCAAAATTCTTTAACCGACAGGATCTGCAGCATGCTCTCCTTCCCTGGCCTAGTGGATTGATGTAATTAGGGTGAGTTTCCCAGGTAGTCTGGTCCACTGCCATAAAGAGCTTTAAAGATGATAATCAAAACCTTGAATTGGACTCAGAAGCAAAGTGGTGCAGAATGCAGTAGGGTGAGCAGTTCTCAGTGTCTCTAAGTTGGCACATATAACAGCTCTGCATAACAGAGGGTCATTTTGAACTCTTCATGAAGCTACATTCTGTACCACTTGCAGCTTCAGAATACTCTTCAAGAATAGTCTAATATATGTATGTATGTATGTATGTACAGTATGTATGTATGTATGTATGTATGTATGTATGTATGTATGTACTTATTATGTATATAAAAACCAGGTAGTACTTAAGTCTTGGATGTTTATTTCTTTACTAGATGTGTATTTAGCTAGCAATGAAATGTAAAAGCTAGTTAGATAGTAAATCAATAAATGTTATAAAATTTATTTTATTCCTAGTCCCAAGTAATTTTTGGAAATTAAAAACACATTCAAACTTTGATATTTGCAATGCTAAATATTCATAAATTTAGCAAAATGGAAGATTTATTCATAAAAGGACCGTTTTAGATATTGCATATATTCCAGAATAAAAAAAACTATAATGAGTAACCATTTTATCTAACATTTTCATATTGATATTTAAGAAATAGATTTAAATTAACATATTAAGGTTCTTTCAGAACTATAGTACCTTGATTGATTTATCTGAGACACAAATCATGTGACTAACATAAGAGAAAACAAAATTCACCAGCCTTTTGAGTGGATTGCTTTGAGACAGGTGGTAAAATTTTCATTGGAGCTTTTAGCAGAGGATGAATGACCACCTGTCACATATACTAAAAGAAGCCCATATTTTCTTGAAAAACAAATGGACAAAGTGATCATCCATCAGCACGCAATTTCAGAGATGTTCATGGATACAAAAGAAACCAAGTAGCAGATTGAATTTCCAAATACATGTTTCACTTCAGTAACAGCTTAGTTTATTAGTGCCTTGATATGCTGAATAGGACAATTGGCCATTTTTCCAAGTTTGTTCAAGATCTGTGGATTTATACTGATAGAGTGAGCTGCTGTATATCTATTAATTAACAGTGGCCTTGGAGAACCACTTGCATATTTAATTTTCCCTTAAAAACAAACACAGCTTAAACAAGGAGACAAAGCCTCCTACAGTGGAACAAATAACCATGAGATTTCCTTCAGATAAGAAAAAAAAAGTCACAAAAAAGTTGCTGGTTGGGTGTTCCAGGCATATAATTTACAACAACCAGTGAACATTTCAGGAAGAGCAAGATGCTGTCTTCTATGTGTGAGCCAAAGCAGTTGGCTTTCAGCATCAGATCTACTAAACTTTATGTGACTTGCTCAATATTCTGAAGTTAATGGTGACAATAAAGGAGCCCCCAACTGGGCTTCTCCTGGGCAACTGTGATGTCACTGGTTAATCCAGTGCCTCAGTGCTTCTGAAAGAAATATGACAATAACAAATATTCTGAAGTACTAAAACTTTCTGTAGCAAATGGCACTCAATAATAACTTCGGAGTGATAACTATGTTTTTGAGAGTTGTGGAATTCAGCAATACATCTAGTTCGAAAACATGCAGTGATAAGACTGAAACAATAGAATGACCATTTAAAAATAATTTGGAATAAAAGTCAGTAAATAGTAAATCTCCTTTCAATTACATACAAGCAGATCTACACAGTAGACCTATTATTGTGCTGCAGAGTCCTATATTTAGCCTATTGCATCTTCATTTATTAAAATGTATATTTTCATGTTAATTGAAAGTTGTGTGATCCTCACATTGATTTCTAGTTTTCAATAATCCATGGAAATGGAGAAGGGTTAATTTATTTTCACCTACTCCTAACTACCCCTGATCACCAGAAAAGTCTCAATGTGCTGTGCTTGAAAAACACATTAATTGTAAGAGCTGTTTTCAGCAATGCATGTCATTTAGAATTTCCCAGGCTGATGGGTCATCACTACAAAATGTCATGCCTAGTTACCTCTGTCCAATACTATTATGTGACATGGCTGATGATGCTGCTTCAGCCCAAAGAAAGTGAAAAACAAGTGGATTAAATTTTCAGAAGTCTGTAGTTAACAGTTTCAGAAAAACAAATTACTTCTAAATACTATCCTTGCTTACAAAGAGGAAAATACATGCTGTGCAGAGAACACGATGTGAGCAATATTTATTTCCAAGACCCACTGAAAGCAGCATGTCCTGCTGTGTTTGTCAGGTGTATGTTAACCATGGAAAAGAGCTATAGAAAAAATCACTATTAGGATATTAGCGGAGGAATGGCTACAAGCATGTGTAAATTAAGGATACTTGGCAATTGTTTTGTTTTCACTTGCCAGTAGATAGACTTGAATTATCCATCATGTTAAGTAAGCTGCAGAGTAAGATATTGGCCAAATTGGACCCCCCAATGTGGTATAACTATCTGAAAGTTTCTAGTTGTAGAGAGTTGATTTATTCTGCTCTTCTCATTGTGTACTTTTAGACCAGACACTGATTTCTTCTGTACCCATGACAAAGGTCTTTTGGTTTACTTAGTCTGTGAAGCACGATAGCTCTTCCAGTTCAGAAGGATTTAGCAGGTTGTCACGACTGTTGTTGTGATGATGTCATTTAAAGTTTTGTAAACTTAGGCAGAGCAGAAGATGCAAATTAGACCCACACAAATCTCAGAACGTTTCAGCAAATCTCACCCCACCCACAATCAATGCTATGAAGTAAGTCCAAGGCAAATGACAACAGTAAATACACACTGTGGTGAACTTCTGCCAATACCATTTCCTGATAATGCAACATTGATTACAACTATTTTTTCACTAGAGATTTATAGCATTTTGTAGTATCATCAAATTATCACTCCACTCACATAACAGTAATGAAGAAGTGAAATGTTATATTGCCACAACAATGGTTGGATCATGCTAGAAGACATATACATCATTAGTGGGGAAACAGCCTCAGTAATTCATTCCAGAGAATCAGAGTTGAAAAGAATTCAAAATTCAAATACAATTTTCTGTGGATTCAGAAATTACATTGTTCAAGCATCACTTATAAGAAGCTTTCAAGATCTGCTCAAAACCCTTTAATCTAGGAATCTGAGTATTACTTCATGATCCTCAAATGGCTAATAAAAATTGAAAGCAAGTATTATTCAAATAAGAATAAAGCTCATCACGAAACCAACACAGATAGCATACAAATGTTGGACCAAACAATTAGTTCTTGAACTCTCCCCTGAAAAGGCAAAATAGAGAATAGCAAGGCCAGGGACACAACAATCATATTTTTATGGAAAAAATTTCTAAAGCAATAAAAATACAATTAACATATTCCAGTCATATTATTCACCTAATTTCTTCTAGCCATGGTTCCTAAATTTTAGAATATATTAAATTTGCTATGATCAGTATACACTGGTATTGTGTTTTGTTGTTACTTTTTCAAACAGAGTGTCAGCAGAAGGTTTAAGCATACTGAAATCAATTTTCAAAGAAAATTCTTTGCCTTATTTGTAATCAGGGTTCTTTTCCTAGTCTGTTTAATATGAAGGTGATGATAAAAGTTTTCAGTACATGGGAAAAATAGACAACTGTGCCATTTCTTTCAGTATTGTAAATCTTCAAGTTTCAAAAGCACATAGCTTCTGAATTAAAATGAACAGAAAAATAAATGCAAGAAGCCAGAAAAAAATGGTCTAGTTGTTAAGGCACCAGGCTAGAAATCAGAACCTGTGACGTCTAGTTTCTGGGTGACTTTGGGCCAGTCACTTTCTCTCAGCCCAACCCACCTCACAGAGATATTGTGGGCAAAATAGGAGAAGGAAAAAATATTAGGCATGTTTGCTGCCTTGATGTATTTGTAAAAATAATAAAGGTGGGTTTAAAAAAATTCTAAATCAAAATTAAAAAAAAACTTACTCATTTGACATTAAAAAAAGTTAACAAAAGAGATGAAGTCTTGATGTAGGTCTTTACTGACAGTCATATTGTTCACCATATATGAATGTTTGAGAATTGAACTATATTTTCTTTATCATGCCAGGCTGGCAAGTAAGAAGGGCTCTTCTGGATTGGGTCCCTCAAGGAGGGATTTGCCTGAAAAATGTGTGATTGGCAGAATCTGTGTGAGCCTAAATGTAAAATTAGTGGCAAGTCAGTGGGAGCACAATAAAAATATTTCTAAACAAGCACATATGCACAAATATTAGTAAATTGGAAACAGTTTTGTTTTGTACAACAGTTGTATTGACATGAGTTGCTAAACTTTAAAGGTTTTTCCAGTTAATCGACACAGCCTACTTGTTCTGATGCTGAAGCCCCTTATGAACAAATCAGAAAAACAAACAAAAAAAATCAGATCTTGCTTCCAGTTGGAGATTTGTGGATTAGCATTCCCTGTCATTGCAAGTTCAGTTGAAATAAACCAATATATTTATTGCATCTGTGATTAGAGCCCTTTGTGTAATTGCATATCTGTTAGCTTTCTGGCCATTTCTTTAAAGCTAAATTGTACAGCCATGCTATACATATAATCCATTACTATTTTACACATTCTGTTTAACCATAGCAAAAAGTTATCCTGGACAGCATCAGTGTTTATGGTACCAGACAGAATTATAGAAAAAACTGATCACAAACTTTCCACAGTAGCTTTTGATTGATTTCTGAAAGTTGAATTCTCATTGCTATTGATTGTTCTTACACTCTCTCTTAAACAATAGAGAGATCTTACTTTAAAAAGCTTAAAGGTAGTGTAAATTTAGCTTTCAAGTTAGTTTTATTTAATGCTGTATTTGTTTTCTTTCTTTAAGAAAAAAATAACAGAATAAAATTTACCACTCACTATAAATTTTATTTTCTCACTCATAGCAAGTTGCCACTTTGAAGGTGAGTCGTACTAAAAATTCAGTCAAGTTTATTGTAGCTGGTTGGAAAACATGATTGTAAAAGGCATCTAATTCTAACACCTCAGCATCTGCACAAAGATAATAGGGTTATGTATATAAACTCATGAACAAGTGAGTGAAATGAACAAGATGAAAAATGCACTGAGATCTAATTCCAAGTGAGTAAGCGTATGAGTGAAGCCATGGAACATTAGACTGATTTTAGATGGAAATATAAAATGGAAGATTCTAAAAAAAATACAAGTTCAATTAGATTATACAAATAAAGCAAAGAAGAACTATGAAAATTATTAAGGAACTAAACAAATTTCCCCTGAGGAAAAGATTATAGCACCTAGAACTTAATTCAAAGCAAAGATGGCTAAGTGGTGACATGGTAAAAATATATTAAATTATGTGATAGATCAAAAAGCTGGATAGAAAGTTTTTCTTGCTCTGTCACCACTGTGAAAATGGTACATAAATTACTCGATAATATTCCTGTTTTCTGTAAAAAACTATCCTCTTTACTATAATTGAAAATAACAGGCAGACATTGAATAACATTTACTGTTAAATATTCTAAGGAAATATTTAAATTCAGGAGCTTAAGTAGATGGATGCCAAGGTAAATTCCCAGTTTCCCTTTCCTCACCCCCAAACAAACTAATTGATTGCACAGGTTGATTTATTATGTGCGACCAAGTCATGGTTGACTCTTAGCAACCATACAGATAGGTTTTCCCTAGGTCAATGATCCCAAGCAGTTTCTTCAAATCTTCCAACGGTGTACCCATCATCACTATAACCGAGTCTATCCAGTTGCTGTTGGTTGTCCTCTTTCTTTCCATCTTTCCTAGCATGATAGACTTCTCCAGAGAACTAGGTCTTCACATAATGTGTTCAAAATAGAATAATTGACCTGATCATTTGACCTGATCAAGTGAGAAATCTGGATTACTTTACTTGATTATCCATTTCTTTGTTTTCTTGGCTATTCATAGTATTCTCAGTTTCATAGCTACTTCATGAACTGCCAGTCTACTGCATATATCTTAATTGCTGTTTTTCTTTTACTATTGATAGTTGATTCTGTAAAGCAAAAGCTATCCATTACTTTAATATCTTCATTGTACATTCTAAGGCTGGTTGCTGTACTTGTTATCATTTGTTTGGTGATCTTTGTATTCATTCTTAATCCCGTATTTTCACTGCTCATTGACCTTCATTATTAGAAATCTGAGATCATTTATATTGTCCATTTTCAAAGTAGTGTAAACAATACAGTAGAAATGAATATTTCTTTCTCCAATTTTAAAATAACGCTATCTGTCCACTA
>NW_015387187.1:214881-217134 GCF_001527695.2 Protobothrops mucrosquamatus | reverse complement strand
GTTTAATCCTGGTGAGTATTTTACTCTTAGATTAATTTAGTTATATTGTTTTAGCAGTTATATTCTACTTTTAATAAGCTGCTATAAAACTTATTGTACTGCAGCAAATGTTATATAATTCCTCTTGATGTCTTAAGTATATTTCAGATTTTCAGTCATTTTACTTCTTTCTAGATAACATTCTAGAATTTCTTCTGTGTGTCATGACTTCCCATTCTTTTATGATGTTGTTTGTTTAATTTTCCAGTTTGTGCCTGTAATAAAAATAATAACGATCACTGTATGTCAGCCAACAGCTACTAATTTCTGTGTCTCTTTGCTGTCAACTAGTGGTCATCATAGTCAACACTGTATTCACTAAGACTACCAGGCTTGTCTACAGCTAGTTCAGGGGTAGGCAACCTCGGCTCTTTTATGACTCATGGACTTCAACTCCCAGAATTCCCGAGTCAGCTGTGTTGACTCGGGAATACTGGGAGTTGAAGTCCATGAGTCATAAAAGAGCCGAGGTTGCTTATCCCTGAGCTAGTTATAACTGTTGCCTTATCCCTACCTATATTAATGACTGTGGCATTATTAGACTTGCAGGTGAATTTGTGGGCAGCTATTGTTTTTGCTTGCTTTTGTTTAAAAAGATTGTCCAGCTAACAGTATTTAAATGCCAATCAGAATTGAAATCTTTGCAAATTCCAACAATCTCTTTCCTTCAATACATATTTAAAACCTTTTTCATTAATTTCCTATCTTTTCCTCCTTAATTCTTGTCTATATACTGAATATACAGCATAACATACTACCATAGTATAGAATATACATACTTCAAGAATATGCAAATAATAATAATCCACCTCCCCAAGGCTCTGATTAGTCAAAATATTTACAGTGAAAAATTAATGTTCAGACATACTGGGCAGCGCATTTGGGAAAAATGAATTTGTTAGAGAAAATTTCAGATAATGTAAATTGCTTCTAATTCTCAGTGTAAATAATAGGACTTAAAAACAAGATTGGGCCAAAGCATTATTCCTATCTCCTTTAATTTTATATATGAAACAGTTATTTATCAGTCTGTAACATGGATGACAGAATAGTATTTTCTATCACATATAGGAACAGAAAACAACTTTAGATGCCACAAAGATCACATTCCAAAAACATTATTTTCTTTCAATATCTCCTTGCCTACCCTTTCCTGAAGCCCTCCCAGACATCTCTATTCCCAAGCAGCTTTTTATGTTGCCTAATGGAAGATCAGAAATATAAAGTCATGTGTTTTACTTTGGCCATGTTTTTGAATTTTTATTTATTTATTTATTTATTGGTCTGTCATGTTCTAAAAAATCAGTAAGCCAGATCCTAAGAGATGGAATGTATGTACTCGCCGAGTCTAATGTTCCTGTTTCCACTTTTTTTTCCACCCTATATGTAGGTAGATAACTCTGCAGACTTACTTTGAACATATAAATATATGGCACTTCAAACAAGGAAATATGATGGTTTGCTTTCACTTTTATTTACAGCCAGAGATAACATAGATTAAAGCAGCACACAGGAAATCTTTATTATTTCCTGCTGTTCTCTTTACTATGTATGTGATCTCACTGTGACCACATATAGAGTATGTTGCAAAGATTTTGGAAATGTTCATAGAGTTTTATTTTGAGTATGTATTACAGTTTGGAGCACTGTTAAATAAGAACACTAATAAAGATAGAACCATAGTTGTCACTGAAAACTAATGAGCTTCAATATAAATTTAATGAAGGAAACCATCTAACAAAAGTGCCAATTTGAATATATTAAGAAAACTTATTGGGAAAATTTCTGCTCTATTAGCTTTTCTTTTCCTTCTTTTCAAAGTAGCCACTTTGCCCTTAACCATAAAAGAGTTTTCATGAGAATACAGGTGAGCTTTTCCATGACTTTAAACAAGGTAGATGACAGTGATGTGTACTCTGTCTGCTGGCACTTGTCACTTGTATTAAGTTCAAGGCAAAATAATTGTGTCCTGCTCAACCTCTATGTTTGAAGAAACACAAGAGAAATCACAAAGGTATACAGAACAAGTATGAGGTGATTCTTGTGAGATTAGTTGTCTAATCAGCTTAAAATGACACCAGGCCTGTATTATGCTGCAGCTGTGAGGACAGCAGTTAGATACACTACCCAGCAGATTAAGTGATTTTCTCTTCCTGGCTTGGCAAGATTTTATTTTCCATTTAATCCATCAGAGTTTAATTTGCAATTTATTTT
>NW_015387187.1:202429-213416 GCF_001527695.2 Protobothrops mucrosquamatus | reverse complement strand
CCACTACAAATTGTAAGACCACCAGGAAATTCTTTAAAAACTATAAAAAGTTTTAATAAAATTTAAAACACCAAGCTTTCGCCGGCACACTGCCAGCATCATCAGGGTAACATGCAGTCGATGGGATGGCTATTTATAGGAGTGGTGCCTTTTGCACCCAGCTCCTGGACCTTGTAATCGGGCCCAATCGATCCACCTGTGTTTGAGTTTTAATCATCATATCACAAGCTGTCACGTTTTTGCTTTCCTCTCCCTCACTCTTGTTCTTGCCCTTTTTTGCTCGTGCACTAGGGGGGTTTAATTTCATGCCCAGGGCACCTCCCTGTTGTTTGTTCTCCCCATTTCTCTTCCTAACCACCTGTGTTACGGCTTTCCTCCCCCCTTCCTCATTTTCATCGATCTTCTCAGCAAGCTCACGCATGCTGTGCTCCTCTACTATGCAAGATTTCATCGCAATCGTCCCATCCCAAACCGCTTTTCTCCAGGCTGCTTTCATCAACCTCCTCCTCCCCTGCCCCCAGTCTCCCCACCCAATCCTTCATCCATGGAAGTGTGTGCGATGGTTGCGTCCAAGTTTACCCACGAGTTATCTCGACGGGAGTCCATTGGCAGCGCGAGACACGCCCCAACGTTCGTCATCGCGATCCCATCATTTTCTTTCCCATATGGCACCCTCGATATATATATATATATGCAATTGATTGCATATATATATACAGTATATGCAATTGAGTCAACACTCTAGTTTTAGAGTGCATAAAATGATACTAAATCCAACATGAATCCAAGCAGATTTATTTATTGTTTTTAGTTGTCACTTCCCAACTTCTATGTGACTCTGGGAAGTTCACAGTATAAAAAACTAAATAAGATATATAATATAGCTAGCAACAAGTTAAGAAGGAACTAAAAAGGAAAGAACAAAAAGGTGAATCTGGTTGACAACATAAAAAAACATACACCGATGAAGTTTTTCAGTATCCTAGCTGCTCAGAATAGATGTCAGATGGTATCAAGGCACAGAAGTTAAAGATAGTGGATGAAGAGATCCCTTTAATTGTCTTCTGCCAGTGCTATAAAGAAATACAATTGTTAATTTTTCTCCTTTAGGATTGACAGGGCACAGATATTATTATTATGCCTCCACAAAATCCAGTTGGATTCATCCTGGACCTAGACTGTATTCATTCAAACCTCCTGCTTTATATTTCAATACTTGCAACATTATGGATATCATGGACCATTATAGGCAGCAGTATAAGACATAGATTACTTGGAAATCGCTGTATCCGGTGCTAGAAGGTTTCAATAGTTCAGGACTCTATCTACTTAATAAAACGACAGATATTTGACAATTCAAAGCACACTGAATATGTCTCTCCCCCCCCCGAATGGAGATGAAACGTTTTCAGCCAAATCGCCAAGCTCGGAAACCAAACCAACAGCCCAATTACCATACATATTCAAACACCTTTCAACAACAGATATGTTTGAAAAAACATTGCTCAGAGCTGTCACAATGCATAAGGATTCCATCACCCCCAAATTTGGTCCTTGTTCTATGCTGTGGAAGATGGGACAGCAGTCCAAATTGCTCAGACTGATATATCACTTCTAGGATTCTCATATATGGAACAGTCAAATTACTACCAACTTCATAAATTGCTGAAATGAATAATTATTATATTTTAAGGCAAAAAAGTAATTCCCATTAAAAAAGCACTTCAGATTTTAGTTTCACCATGATGCTGTTGTTGATATTTTCCTCTTTTTTTTTTTTTTCAATATAAAATTTTTATTATTTTTCATCATAGAAAAAAACATCACAAATATTACACAATACTGTAAGAAAACCCACCCCCACCCCCCGGACTTCCCAAACCTAATCCCAGGATAATATTCAAATATAAGTAAACAAATATTAATATCTCTAACTCCACAAAGTATATTATTCTACATGAGTAGGTAAAATATAAAAGAGAAAAAAAAAGCAAATTTACTAAAAACTTAAATTATATTCCACCACTCTATGCTTCTTTTAGATATAAACAATCCATCTTCTCCATATTAATAAAAATTATTCATTCAAATAATACTTCAAGTAAGCCAAAATCTTTACCACTTCAGCAAAGTACAAAACTTTGAATCCCCAGTCTTCTCTATAATTTCATCAATCTACANCCACTACAAATTGTAAGACCACCAGGAAATTCTTTAAAAACTATAAAAAGTTTTAATAAAATTTAAAACACCAAGCTTTCGCCGGCACACTGCCAGCATCATCAGGGTAACATGCAGTCGATGGGATGGCTATTTATAGGAGTGGTGCCTTTTGCACCCAGCTCCTGGACCTTGTAATCGGGCCCAATCGATCCACCTGCGTTTGAGTTTTAATCATCATATCACAAGCTGTCACGTTTTTGCTTTCCTCTCCCTCACTCTTGTTCTTGCCCTTTTTTGCTCGTGCACTAGGGGGGTTTAATTTCATGCCCAGGGCACCTCCCTGTTGTTTGTTCTCCCCATTTCTCTTCCTAACCACCTGTGTTACGTCTTTCCTCCCCCCTTCCTCATTTTCATCGATCTTCTCAGCAAGCTCACGCATGCTGTGCTCCTCTACTATGCAAGATTTCATCGCAATCGTCCCATCCCAAACCGCTTTTCTCCAGGCTGCTTTCATCAACCTCCTCCCCCCCTGCCCCCAGTCTCCCCACCCAATCCTTCATCCATGGAAGTGTGTGCGATGGTTGCGTCCAAGTTTATTCACGAGTTATCTCGACGGGAGTCCATTGGCGGCGCGAGACACACCCCAACGTTCGTCATCGCGATCCCATCATTTTCTTTCCCATACGGCACCCTCGAGATAGATATATATATATATATATATATATATATATATATATATATATATATATATATATATATATATACACAGTATATGCAATTGAGTCAACACTCTAGTTTTAGAGTGCATAAAATGATACTAAATCCAACATGAATCCAAGCAGATTTATTTATTGTTTTTAGTTGTCACTTCCCAACTTCTATGTGACTCTGGGAAGTTCACAGTATAAAAAACTAAATAAGATATATAATATAGCTAGCAACAAGTTAAGAAGGAACTAAAAAGGAAAGAACAAAAAGGTGAATCTGGTTGACAACATAAAAAAACATACACCGATGAAGTTTTTCAGTATCTTAGCTGCTCAGAATAGATGTCAGATGGTATCAAGGCACAGAAGTTAAAGATAGTGGATGAAGAGATCCCTTTAATTGTCTTCTGCCAGTGCTATAAAGAAATACAATTGTTAATTTTTCTCCTTTAGGATTGACAGGGCACAGACATTATTATTATGCCTCCACAAAATCCAGTTGGATTCATCCTGGACCTAGACTGTATTCATTCAAACCTCCTGCTTTATATTTCAATACTTGCAACATTATGGATATCATGGACCATTATAGGCAGCAGTATAAGACAGAGATTACTTGGAAATCACTGTATCCGGTGCTAGAAGGTTTCAATAGTTCAGGACTCTATCTACTTAATGAAACGACAGATATTTGACAATTCAAAGCACACTGAATATGTCTCTCCCCCCCCCCCCCGAATGGAGATGAAACGTTTTCAGCCAAATCGCCAAGCTCAGAAACCAAACCAACAGCCCAATTACCATACATATTCAAACACCTTTCAACAACAGATATGTTTGAAAAAACATTGCTCAGAGCTGTCACAATGCATAAGGATTCCATCACCCCCAAATTTGGTCCTTGTTCTATGCTGTGGAAGATGGGACAGCAGTCCAAATTGCTCAGACTGATATATCACTTCTAGGATTCTCATATATGGAACAGTCAAATTACTACCAACTTCATAAATTGCTGAAATGAATAATTATTATATTTTAAGGCAAAAAAGTAATTCCCATTAAAAAAGCACTTCAGATTTTAGTTTCACCATGATGCTGTTGTTGATATTTTCCTCTTTTAATGACATTGTAAGATGTTTCAGAAATCCCATATTTGTCAGACAGCTTTGGTGAGTTAGATTATTTTTTTAATGTATCATCGATGAAAGTCATGCTTAGGCTTTCTTTAAGAACTACTGGACAACCTGTCACTGTCAGTTCCTAGAACATTTCTCTCACCCCATTTCCTATTTTTAGACCAAAAATTGTGGTTTGCTATGGATGTCAAACTTGATTCATCTATAAAATCATAGCCTAGAAATAAGTACTTTTCCTCAAGCTTCAGGTGGACCTGCACAGAATAAGAGTGAGACCTAAATAAAGATGACAATCATTTATACAATGGACAGGGCCTATGACAACTCATTCAACAAAGTGCTGAAAGTATTTTCTTTGAACTTCTATTCTTAATACCATTGCAGTTTTATAAAAGAATGCTCTTAATGGCTAACACTATTGATGTCTATTGACCAGACATTTTTAAAGTACAAGTAGTACTTGACTTACAACTATTTATTTATTGACTGCCTGTAGGCATATGAATTAAGACAGCTTATCACACTTATGACCATTGCAGCATCCCCAGGGTCACGTGATCAAAATTCAGGCACTTGACAACTGATGGCAAGTATTTATGACAGTTGACTTGTCTCATGGTTATGTGATCACCATTTGTAACCTTCCCAGCCAGTTTCTGATAAGCAAAGTCAATGGGGGAAGCAAGATTTGATTAATGATCACATGATTTATTTATTAACTAGAGTGATTCACTTAATAACTGTGACAAAAAGATCATAAAACAGGGCACAACTGCCTTGCTTAGCAATGGAAATTTTGGACTCAGCTGTAATTGTAATTTGAGGGTTACCTCTATGTGTCAATATACAATTAATTATTTTTATAATAAAATATTCTCTATTGCCAAGTATCATTATTTGAATTCTCATTGTTCGTGGCGTAGAGCAAAGGTAAAAGAATCTTCTTAAAGCCAGATTGAATATCAAATTCAACAAGAATAGGGACTGACACATTTATCTTAATCCACACATAGCAATTTGGTGTATTTTTCTCCAATGTGTGTCATCCAGATATGTTTGGGGCTAATTTTACATTTCTTGGTTTACTTTGTTCATTACATAAATTCATATGGCTGGCAATAACTACTTGGCTGGATCACTGTGTATCAGTCAGCATATTGTTAATGCCAAACTGATAAATGACCTCACTCAGTGGTTTCATTTAGATGTCAAACAGGACGAGTGATAATGACAAACGCTATGGCACCCCACAAAGGAGAAGACCACAGGAATAACTCTTCCCTTGTCAACACCAAATGGAACCAGCTATTAAGAAGGAAGGAAATCACCATAAAACAATGCCTTCACTATCCCAGAAGGATAGTGATATTTTTGATGGAATGCATTTTCTATCTGCCATTTCCTCTGGCAGGCTCTGCTCTGCTTCCATCAAAAAGTTGTCTGAAAGTTGGGGAGGTTTTCTAGAGACAATTTGGAGAGATCTGGAGGTGCAAGAGATTAGAAAAATAATTTTCTTCTTTATTGTTTTACTGGCAAGTTTATTGTAATTCTGTAAGTATTTGTACTCCAAGCATAATAGTAACATCACTAATGCCTCATATTCAAGATTTTATGTCACATTCAAGAAAAAGAAAGGTGATACATTCATGTACCCTGATTGACACCTTTTATAATATAGATTTGCATAAATACTTCATTAATTAATAGATTGTATATTTTGAGTGGAACAATCTTAGATAATTTTGCTTTCCCAGAAACACAGAGACCATTATTACTTATTGTTTATCTTCTTTTACATATCATATGTCAGCATATACACCCACATATAAATATATAATCGAAGAGATGTGAAATATAAAATATGTTTTTCAATATTTACATGATTATCAGTGAAATACAGAAATAGTTTTACATATAAAAGAAAGATGAATGAAAGTCTGCCTCTTCATTTCATTAGCTGTTACAAATTAGTGTAAAATTTCAGCTTACCTGTTCAGTCTCCATAAACTAATTTAAACTATTTCCCCTTTCCTACTTTTAGAATTATCCTTCCAATTTCTTAAAGCAACAAAACATTTTCAGAACACACCTCATAATTCCACTCAGAAATATATCAGAGACACAGAAATATACTGGATTTAATTATACATTAGCATTGTGACAGACAGTATCTACAATTCAGGCAGACCTCACTTAAAGACCAATCACTTTTCAACCATTCAGAGTTATGATGGAACCCCCCTCCACAAAGCTACTGATGGCCTGATTTCCAATGGCTGCACTTTAACTCATTTTGTGTGCTTGGCAACCAGCTCCCATTTATGGCCATTTTATAGCATTCCATGGTATGTGACCCTGATTTTTGCCAATTTCTGGAATTACATCTAGTTTCTGGCAAAAAAAAAATCAACTTTCAGTATAACATCCCAAAGGTGCCTTTTTGAGAGGCAACTGGACTTTCTTGTTTTTCTTTGAAGACATTTCACTTCTCATCCAAGAAGCTTCTTCAGCCCTGACCAGATGGTGGGGAATGGAAGGATTTATATTCCTTGCAGACAGCTGGTCATTTGCATTCTTTTAGAGATTCATTGAGGCCACTTGGAAATTTATTTGTGTCCTCAAGGTCATCTGAGTAGTGCAAATGGGTGTGGAGTCTTCTTGGAACTGCTGAAAGAACTGTGTTGTGGAGCTGTGCTTTCTGCAGAATGTTTTTTGCCCTGAATCCCTTCACTGTTGAACACAGGTGCAGGCTGTTAGGGATGAGTCTGGGTTGGCTGCATCTCAAACTGAAGGGCAAATGGTTCCAGTAGTCTGCATTTTTTTTTCTGGAAACCCATTCATACTTCTTCAAAGAAAAGCAGGAAAATCCAGTTGCCTCTTGAAAAAGCACCTTTGGGACAACCATGACCTGAATGATTGAGAATCTCCATAGACATTCGGTATAAGAGATTTGTTTAATGAGTGTAAAGCATTAATTTAATGATCACAGTGTTGGCTGAACAACCACCACAAAAAAGGTTGCAAAATGTGACATGGTCATATAGTGACCTACTTCATGGCTTCCATGACTTATGATCATAATTCTGGGCTCAATTATGGCAATAAATTGAAGATTACCTGTAGCGTATGCTGAACCAGTGAGGTTGTACGAGGAAATTTCTGTCCTTTCCACTGTAACATTTCACAAAATGTTAACTAAGTAGTTGCTTGTAAAATCAGGAATAGATGTGCATTCAGCTTCTAGATATTCTATACCCTATTCAAATATTACAGTGCCTAGAACATCTACAATCAGGACATTTGGATTAGATCTTGCCCCACACTAGTGCACTTAAATGTTGTTGGCTTCTTGTAAGTATCACATGTTCAACATAATTGCCTCCTGGAAGGAAGCTTGTGTGCAGATAGTTTTGGGTACATAGGGTTCTTCTCTGTATAATATCTGTATTCTTGGCTAATTTAAACTTTTACCAACAGTTTAATGCAAGGGATTGTGTAGGATAATAATAGTAAGAGCTTATTAATGAAAATTGCAGCACCAGAGAGATTCCTCCCACAATCTCTGTGATGAGCCTAAAATAAGGAGGAATTGCTTATGTCATCTGTTCACAAAGGGTTTGCCACAAATCTTCTATAGCCCACCAGGTCTCCTCATCCTGGTCAGGAGAAGATTAATCAGAAATAAATTAGATTATTTCTGTGCTTAGATTCTACTATTTAAAAAGGAAAGAAAAGCAGCCAATGGGCCATACACAGAGAAAACTGTAGAGTAACACAAGCTCTATGCCTTGTCAAGATGTTTGGCAGAAAGGCATGAGTGTCAGGGAAGATGAAAGGAATCTACTAACTTATTAAGGTCAGAGGAGGCAGGTTGTTAGTTTGCAGCTTGTGCTTGGTAAGAAAGCACTGTGCCCTTAAGAAAGCAACTTACGCAATCTGTCTTCCAGGAGTTAATTGAAAAAATGGGTCAAACACAGGACAGCCTGCGAAAAGCTGATATAATTTCTGTAATGTTAGTGAGGTGCAGGAAGGTTATCTGGACTACTTACATCTTCAGCAATAACATCTGCATAGAAGGAGTGTTATGAATAAATTGATGCTCATTCTTTTTCTATATATAGATGCATCATGAAAAGGGTTTTTCTGCATTGCTGCATTTGGGTCACTGAGATAACCAAGCTGAACAATCTTGTAGATGAATAAAACTATCATGGTGTGGTTGGGTGATTCTATTTCTTTTAGCTCTGCTTCTCTAAGGGCTAGTCAAGGATTTCAGGTAGAGGGGAAACAAATTAGGAACCAACCTTTTCTGCATTCACAACAATAGTGAAGTGTAACCATGAAGTTTTCTGCTAAAGCCTGGATGTTGCAGGGAGAAAGTTAGTGGGAAGGCAGTAGGAAGCTACAAGTCCAAAGCCAGTAGGCAGTGTCTGCTGCTGGGTATGGAAGGGAGCACCCAGTTTGAGGTGTCAGATGGCTTGGAAAGTGTGTGCTGGTGTGTGCCAAAGATGCTGCCTGGGTCAGGGAAAGTGCCAGGGGGTGTGCAAGAGGTATTGTGTATGTCAGTATGGTATCTGGAGGGAAGATACCCAACTCATGCCACCCCCATGTGCCATTTGACCTGCCTGACCCCTCTTGTGCACTCCCAAGCACACCTAAGCACCCTCTCCAGGCCCTCTTCCCAACCCCATGCCCCCCATATGCCATCTGTGACTGAAAGCACCTCTAAGACACCCCTGCAACCCTCATGCATTCTTCTTGATATGCACTGTCACCTTGTGTGTCCTACCTGATACCTGTGGCACATTTTGCACAACCTGACCACATCATGACCTGTCTTCCCTCTAAATACCCAACCTGACCTACTTTTTTTCATTAGCTGTCCCCAAAAGCAGTACATCTTTGTGAGAGTAATCACTTTTTCTGCACATGAATAAAAAATGTATTGCATATACATTGCCTAAAGGATTTCTTAATGGATCTTGCTGACATATGCTCAGGCTTATGTTTCCTCTGCATCCTATGAGGTACTCGACCAATCAAGCCATTCTTCATTTAGCTAACCATGAATATGTACACATAAGCACTATGCTAGGCAGTCAGGTTGCTTCTGAATGAGGTGTCTATGGAAATTCTTAGTCATCCAGGTCATGATTGTCCCAAAGGTGCTTTTTCAACAGGCAGCTGGGCTTTCTTTGTATTCCTTGAAGACATGTCACTTCTCATCAAGAAGCTTCTTCAGTTCTGACTGAAGGGAATAGAAGGATTTATTCTCTTTACAGCCATCTGGAGTTTAGCACTTTTTCTGAGAGTCAATGAGGCTAGTTGGAGGTTTATCTGTTGCCCATAGGGTAACCTGAATATATCACATCTGAATGAGAGCTCTTCAGCTCATCAAAGCAATGAATTCTATCTTTTAAAAGTAATATTTATTTAAGACACTAGCAAAAAAGGTTCCTTAGGTTAACTATTGCTTGATTTGTGGAGTAAGTATCAATAATTAGCTGCATGTTTAATATCTGAATAATTAATTGATCATTAACTGCCAGACGCTTAGAGAGAAAAAGCAAACATGTAAAAGTCCAGTAGGATCTATTACCAGATTAAGAAGTAGAGCAAATGTTCAAGGATAAAAGACATCCATTGCATATAATGATGCACATTCCATCTTTGGTTTAAAAGAAATAGCAAAAGTATTACTTTCACCTTGAAATTTCAGCCAATAATAGTATACTCTGAAATGTAATTTAATATGGTTGTTGGAACTCCTTTTTCCTACACTAATTTCCATACTGCAGGTATTTGCTTAGCTAACTTCTGTTGTTATATGCCAAGTCATTTCATATCCATGATTAATGTTGCTAGACAGTGTCATTGTCCACACTGTTTCTTACTTCTGTAATAGAAGTCAGATATGTAGTTCATAAAAGAGTATTGTAAGTAAAAAGAAGAAGAGTAAAGACAGTTGAGTGTTAGAGAACAGTCAGTCCTAGGCTGCTGCAGATTTGGCTTGTTACTGAATGTTCTGTTCATACGTTCTGTTCATAAAACCAGTAGATGTAAGAATTCACACTTGGTACATTTTACACTGCTTACACTATAGTTATACAATATGAAATGAGAAAATAACATTGCCTAAATATTAAGGCTAAACAATGAACAATAATACATCACTCACACAATCTAAATGCTATACTTGAGCTGGTTTAGAGATAGGCTGCCAGCCTTTTGATATCAGGGTATGACTTCTTGTGAAAATTCATAGCTGCCGTTGCAAAGAATGAGAATAAGGGGTATAAACCTGTAAAGCTTTCTTTTGTAAAAAAAACCCAAAAAACACTGGTAATTTTTTTAGAAAGAAAAGAGAAAATGCTCCTATTACTAAATTAAATAGACTGAGAAACCATTTATAACAATAGCAAGGTCCGAATTCATAAATATATAATGGATACTATCATTAATGCTGATTCATGATATGGAAAACCTCATAAATCGCCAGGATGAAGATTATTCTACAAGGACCTCATATCTGACATAGATTTATAATGCCTAAATCACTGGCTTATGAAAACAATCCTCAGATAAACAGATGTCTTGTTCTATGATCTGTTTCCCTAAAATTGAAAAACTTCTGCCCTATTCAGACATTCAAAAACAGCATTCACCATCCCTGCCAGGATTGCTCAGATTATTCTGGCTGTTCTTATCAGTCACTTGGCCACCATGAATGTCTGCAGGGAGAGGCCCTATGCATACTGAAGACAGAAGTGGATTTTTTTTAATTTGCAGGTGTCCCAGATACAATGTAGGTGAGAGAAATAGCTAGAATTCTTATCAGTTGAGTCCTCATGAACAGAGCTTGAATTTTTTTCCTATTAATGTTTTATGAGAAACCAAAGCTGCAGACTTATATTCAAAGGAATATGAACATTAAGTTATGCATTCTAATTGATGTGCCAGTTTATAATCCACTAGGATCAG
>NW_015387187.1:198456-202423 GCF_001527695.2 Protobothrops mucrosquamatus | reverse complement strand
TTTGCAGGTGTCCCAGATACAATGTAGGTGAGAGAAATAGCTAGAATTCTTATCAGTTGAGTCCTCATGAACAGAGCTTGAATTTTTTTCCTATTAATGTTTTATGAGAAACCAAAGCTGCAGACTTATATTCAAAGGAATATGAACATTAAGTTATGCATTCTAATTGATGTGCCAGTTTATAATCCACTAGGATCAGCGCTTTACAGGAATAAAAGAAATAATGGCTGTAAAACATGTTGAAATTAATTCTGGGATAATTTGTAGTAATCCTTATTGTAGGAGATAATCAGGTTGCCAGAACTTTGCAAGATGCAGAGTTCTCATAAGGTAGCTAAACTTCTAATTTCTTTTTTCCTATAGAATTCTGATCATTTTTGAACAATAAAAAAAATAGTGTGGAAGGGGAATACATATATTATGTGGATGGTTGTTATATTGTTTTCATTCAGAAATGCACAAACATTGAAATCTTGTCAGCAAACTTTTTTAAAAATAATAATTTTAATATTTGGCTATTATTTCCTAAAATGAAAATCCATGGAGTTTTCATTCATTGGAAAATGTACATGTTTAGAGATATTGAGCATCTGAAGTTCAAAGTGGCTTTGGGATCTAGGAATAAAAATTACAAGGAAAAAAAGTATAAAAATGATTAAGGCTCTAATACATAAAAAAAAATAAAAATGATGTGATATTAGATGTGACATTTTTAGTGGTACGATGAATAATTTATTTAAAAAGGAAAGGATTTTTAAAGGAAAAGACTTGAGAATTAGAGCAATTGATGATGGATGGAACAGGGGTATCTCATGTGTTTCTCTCTGTGTGTGTGTGTGTGTGTGCCTGCCTGCGCGCATGCGTGCGTATGTGTCTCAAAACAATCCATAGATAGCTTTAATCATGCAACTGAAGGCCCATCCATTTTTTATACACGTTGTGAATCAATGTAACTAAAAAAAGGGTTGAACTACAATATCTGGATTTTTGTGACTCCATCCATTGTCAATTTTATAAGGTAGTTCAAAGAAGGAAGCATGTCCAGGTGAAATAACTCCAATTTATTATAACTTTTAACAGATTCTTGCAAATCAAAATATACATTTCTCCCTTGTTGCCTTTACAAGCTAAGAAAATAGAGAGGGTCCCTTCAGAGACGTTTGCCACACCTATATTCTTTATGGCGGGCTAAGCTGCTGCTTATCTGACCATTCCCCTGGCTGTGGCTCTTTCCTCTGTCCCCGAAAGTCAGTTAATGGGATTTGGTGGTATGTATATTTGATAAATTATGACTGGTTACACAGTCAGAGAGATGTTTAGACCAGATTTGGCATGTTCCTTTACCTCTTGAATTCTTCCCAAAGACCTGGTATGGGCAGGTGTTATTGTTTCATAAAATTAAAGGTATTGTTGCAGGATGTAAGCTGTTCCAAGTAAAGCTGCCTTTTGCAGTTGACTGATGGTGATTTTGTTCAAGTGGTGCTCCAGATGTTTTGGAATTGCATGCAAGGTACCTATTACTATTACTATTACTACTGCCTTTATTTTCTTTTGCTACAATCATTCTATTTGCCGATCTTTACATTTTGTGATTTTTTTTTCCCTTTTCTGTTGTCTCCAGCAATGTCCATTATCCAGATCATTTGTATTTTTTATCAACAGTTGTTAACTCTGGGCTGCTGTGTGGCAGATGTTTGTCTGTTTTAATTCTAAAGTCCCAGACCATCTTAGCTTCTTTATTTTCTACTATTTTTCTATTTCCCCCAGTATTTCCTTGCAGGCAACTGATATTTCTTCCAGATAATCCAATGCACCATTGTTGCTATTTTGTCATGGCCTTGTTCATAATCAATCTGTGTGATCTTCTTGCAGTAGCTAACTAGGTGTTTCTTCAGTTTCTTTGCAGAGGCAGTATTTGTTGTCTTTTTGTATCTTCTCAATTTTGACTTTATATGCGTTTCTTCTTAAAACTTTCTTAGCCATTGTCAGGTTTTGCTGTTATTTGCTTTGCCTGCTAGTTGTTTTTTTTAATGTAGCAATCATGTGATATTTATCCTTGTCATGTCTCTTTCCTATTCTTAGGTGTTAATCATCTTAATGGTATTTTTGCCACTGAGTTTGGACTTTAAGAACTTCTTCATTCTTTTGATATATTCACTGTTAAGCTTCTTCTTGACTTCAGTGTGCTTATGTTATCAGCCTGAAGAATGCCCAAGCATTTGTAGTGATCTTTATCTAGACTCTTGATTTTTTTCATTGTGCTAGCCCTTCAAGTAACATGCAATAAACCCAGTAGAAGAGTATTTCTATAGAAGACAATATATGTAACTCAGGGCTGTGGAGTCCTTGTGCTCTCTGATTATGTTACTTAGTCTGTAAATGAAACATCTCTTTGCCTCTAGATATTTCATTAACAGACTAGGTAACATCATCAATGCTAATGAGTGTGGTGTTTGATCCTACTTTATATGCAGTAGCTTGTCCTGCCAGAGTTGGTGGGGGTATGGTTTTCTCCTTAGAAGTTCTTTGATTAGTGGAGTTCTAGGGAAGAAATGGCAAACTAAAGATAACTCCACTAAAAGTAAAGCCAATGACTGTAATGGAATGAGGAGAGAGTGGGTAGACCAGCTCTTTGTAATTCCTCTCTGGACAAGGAGAGGATCACCTATTGTTCATAACTTCTCAATTTAGTTACTCCTTGTGAGAAGACCACAAGACAGCAATTTCTGGCAGACTAAGAGCACCGGAAGACCAGGAAATAGCTATTTTGCTCAACCCATAGTCGACATGTTTAAAGACACTGAATTTGCACACTTCTTTTTCTAATCTCTTTCAGAAATTGCTCATTGACTGCTTTTCAGCTATTAGAAACTTTTGGATTGATAAGTTTTAAAGCACTGGATAAGTTTTATTCAATCCTTAGTGAAAGAGGTTTAAATACTAGCTTAAGAAAAATTACTTTGGAATAAAGAGAAAAGGGGTGATTAGAACTTTGATTTTTGGCAAGTTACAAATAATAGTTCCTTGATTAGGGCATTGTTTCAACAGAGATGCCTCCTAAGGCAGCATTTCTTCTTTCATAGAAAGGCTGTGACCTTCTGTTTGATTCGTGCATAATCCTTCTCCTAAGAAAGCAAAGGACTGAAGCAGCTACAGGCACTTAGCAAACAAATAGACCAGACTCCCAAAAGATTGCTGTGTTCTTTTCACTGTTTATGTCTATATACTTCAAATACAACTCTGAACTATAATAAACAGACTGAAAGGTTTTATTTGATAAATAGAAATCTCTCTCCTCTATGGGCAAAACATAAAAGCCACTACACAACAGCATCTTCAGCAAATTGTGATAACACCAAAGTAAGGTTATGTACACAGAGAATTGTTGCCACATAATTGTGACTTATGTTCTTGCATTCTAATGTATAATGCAAGTGAGTTGTCACATTTGCATCATGACTCCGTGACAAGCATTCTCTCTTTTTCCATTTTGGCCATTCCTCCAAAAACCCATGCCTTTACATTTTCACTCTCAGATCCACTCTTGGCTGTGGAAGTTCCAGGAACAAAGAGAAAGAGTGGATTATATATTGAAAAGTAGAACATAAAACATGAATCTTAGGGTGGAAGGGACTTCAGAGATCTTCTAAACCAACCCCGTGCCCAAGATAGGAGAGCTGCACTGGCTACCAGTGGCCTTCCGGGTACGCTTTAAGGTGTTAGTTACCACCTTTAAAGCGCTCCATGGCATAGGACCTGGATATTTACGAAACCGCCTTCTGCCACAGATTCCCTCCCACAGACCGGTACGCTCCCACAGAGCGGGCCTCCTCAGGGTGCCGTCGGCCAGGCAGTGTCGGCTGGCGACCCCCAGGGGGAGGGCCTTCTCTGTGGGTGCCCCCACCCTCTGGAACGAACTACCCCCCGAGATCCGGACGATCCCGGATCTCCTAACCTTCCGCCGCGC
>NW_015387187.1:178900-197854 GCF_001527695.2 Protobothrops mucrosquamatus | reverse complement strand
GTCAAAATATTGCTTAAAAGAAAGGTGAGCATAACAAAAGCAACACTTTCTGTTGTTAACAGCATAGTATAATGTAGTAAATTAACTTTGCCATATTCTCGTGTCAGAGGACGACAAGTATATGGACACATGCAGGCATAGCCTTGGGATTTTGAGTTTCAACTGGGCTTTCTGAAATTGCCCCAGTGACTCTGATGCCTAAGAAGCATCTAGGTGATGTTTGTGCCACTACAGCTGATTATAAATGCATTGCCTTATGGACCAGAGTTAATTAAGGGACTAGAAGCTGACAGGACAGCATGCTAAGCTGTCATGAGATTTATTTGGGTTTAGATGAGTTGTGTAAACCTCAAGATAGTTTTTTCTAAGAACCCAATCAATTACAGTATATTCAACAAATTATAGTCAAACAAAAAATGGTTTCTCATCTTGTGTAAAGACACATTAAAAGTTTTGCTTACTCTATACTTAAATCATACCACATCTGTACATCTTGAATGAATGAACAAAATGACTTTGATTACATGATCCAGACAAGGTCTGAAAAGATTTCTTTCTATGGACCCCAGGCCCTAATGAAAGCTTTTTTATAATTAGCCACCTGGGTCCAAGGGCTCTGATTATGTGACTCAGGTAAGCCCTCAAAGATTAATTTCCCTGGTTTCCAAAGCTTGGATTCTGCAGAATCCATGGTACCTCTGAATACTCATCAGTGACTTTGCTTATAGTTGCTTTTCCCATATTATTCTGTGATTATGACTAAGCTCCTTAATTAGAAAATAGCCATTCCAATTACCAATTTAATGCTCTTAGGATCAGTGTAAAAGAAGCAAAAATCCCCATTTCTTTAAGCCAATATATATATATAGGCTATAAACAGCTATTTTTTTTAATTTTATCTCCAAATGACAAGCAAACTATCATCCTTATTAGGATTGTGAGTTGATTTAACAAGTCAAGCTGTTTCAATACAAAAATTTGTTTTTAATCTTAAATTGAACTGATTTCATTTGGGAAATAGGGAATTTATGAGGGCACAAGCATGCATCCACTCATCACATTGATTAGAAGATGTCTGATTTGCACTGATGCATCAAACTGATTCAATTCAATTCAAAATTTCAGTTTGAAGGAGCGATTCAATCAGATCATATTTTAACTGAATTCTCATACAGTGCTATCAGGATGATATATTCTTGATGTTTATCTATGTGTATCTATAAATGTATATTTATATACATTTAAATATATATTCTTCTTTTCCCATCTTCTTTATTCCATTCTTTTTTCTTGTTTATATTCTCCTTAGTTTTGTAATTTTAAACTTCAATAAAACTTGTTATTAAGAAAAGGAGGTCCTAAAACCACAAATCTCTTTCCTTTCATTTTTTTTCTTTAAGTTGCTAAGGGCTTTATATAATCTGCCTGTGAACTTCATCATCAAAAAGAAAAAAATAGTAGTAACCAACAGGTAGCTGTCCTGTTCAAAGCCTGTTGGTGATTTTAGCTTTATAATTAGTGGGCACAGTATAGTCATAGGGGAGCCTAATGTCACAGCTTCTTTGCTTCTGACATAAATCCAGGATGAGGTGAGCATTTGAAGACTGACACTTCTTATTAGGTATTATATAGAAAAGGCACAACATGGAATGACCTGCAGAGGGAAATTACTAGGCACAGAGCTAGTTAGGATACTCTTGTATAGATGCCAAGTTTGCTTGACAGTCATTCAGTCAAACAATTTAATTCTCAGATTTTTTTTTTAAAAAAAAGAAACTCAAGAAAGACCTTTTATTTAAAATCCTTCAACAAACCCAACATGTCAATAATATTTACTGTAACTGTCATTTGCACAAACAGAGAGCACAAAGACTTCTAAAGCCCTCTAGGTGACTTCATACTGTCAGGTGTAGTAGCTCTATTATCTTTAGTATTGATTTAATGAGCCTGACATCTTTTGGATTCATGATGGCTGAGAGAAGGCTGTTTCAGAGAAAATGGCGACTGTGGTACAAAAGGGCCTCCCAGATGATACTGAATAATGGACTCTTGTAGCAACAAAAATCTAGCAAATCTACTAAAGTATAATTGCACATTGAGGGGGCTGAGGGACCATCCCTCTATTTCTCTCCATAGATATGTTGCAAGACTGTATCTTTCCATGGGTCCACATAAAATCATTTTTTAAAAAAATGTGTGATGGTGGGTGGGGGGAATGTATGGTGTGACATATGTCTTTAAACATCATGAATGCAAGAAAGTCCAATATTGCATTCACTTTGGGAGAGATGTCTGAATCCTTATGCTACCCAAATCCAATATATCATTGACAATACACTACTGATGTTTTGCCTATCAGTAATTACTTGTCTCCCATAATATGATCTTCTATTATTCTGTTAGTGGGATTTAGCTCAGTTAAACAGCCAGAAACCTCTCTGAAGCTTTTTTTATCTTCCTGGATCAGATAAACCATTTCGTTTTCCTTTGTTTCCGCCTCATGCTAAGTATAGCTTTAACTATTAAGTTCTTAGTATTCTGTTTTGAATCCGGTAATTGCCCTGTGTGCTAGCTTCACTGTCATTTTGAAAACTATCACTCTGGCTGCTACAGATCTCTTTGTTCTCTCATCTTTTCTTCCTTTTTAAAAATATAAGCCATCCCAGCTACTGATCCCTGTTTAATATCATTGAGCTAATGTTTCTATTCCTCAGAAACAAAGCTGCATGTTAATTAATCACACAGTCTTTAATAATCACATTTTCAATATAAGGTACAAGTATATACAAGTATCTTCAAGTACTAATATATATATATATATATATATATGTGTGTGTGTGTGTGTGTTTATTCATTGTGTATTTACCTGCACATACTATATATGTCTATATGACTGAGCATACATGATTATATTGAGCATATACTTTTCATTCCAAAGTTCTCCAATTCAAACTTCTGTTGGAAACTCTGGATAGGTACAATAGATAAAATAAGTAATAGGCCTAACCAAAATAACTTTATTTGGTAAAATAATTTAAACTATAGGGTAACATGATTTGCTTCACAGCCTGATTTGATTCATTGGATGCTTTTTAGAAATTATGGGTCACTGCTATAAAAGAAGACTCTTCTCAGCTTTCTTCCCCATGCTGTTCAAAAGGCTACAGTTTTGGAACTGCCCAGAATATACAGAGGAAACCATCCAGCCTAGAAGGCCTGGGATGCAAAAGTTTTTTTTTCCAAAGTATCTGGACCAGACAGGTGATAACTTCCTCTGCAGCACTCACCAAAGCTTTCATGAGCTGTCTGGAGGATACTGTTCTCCAGACTAGACTATTCAATATTCACTGAAGTTGCCCAGCTTGCAAGACCTTCAAGGCACACTGCGGACCATACCACAGCAGAGCAAGGTGAAACGACGTCATCACTTCACTTGTCCTTAAAAGCAATGGCAAAATTTATCAATGAAACAATGAATTTTAAATTTTATGACATTCGTATATTCCGTTTATTTACTTACAGTTTATTTTCCATCCACTCTGTCCTCTTTTACTTCCTTCTTAGTTATTTATTTTATTCTTTAAATCCTTAAAAAATAAACCTAAAGGAAAAAAGAACAAGCGAGAACCACATTCTTTGGGAAGCAATTTCAAGAGGTTGCTTCCTTCAAATTTTATCAAAAACAAAGCATCCCTTTCAACTTTCACACTGTAGACGATACTCAGCAGGAATGATCAATGGTTGTGTCTGAAATAAGATAGCTTCTCATATTGTGTTAATTTTTGGTGAAACAAACATTTTCTTATTCATGATTTTCTTCTCTACTAGATATAAAATACTAGTTAGAAAAAATATGGTGAATTACTGCACAGACTAATATCATGGATTTCTTTGGTCATATTTTATAAAATGCATTGAGAGGAGGAAGAAGAATACATCTGCAGTAGCAGTGCAGTCTCTGTGATGTATAGTTACATTCTAATTTATAGTCCTCAGGATTCCATGGGGGTCCTTCTATTAGAGCAGATAGTAGGAGGGTAATTCAACTGAGTCCACTCCAGTCTGAATGTTACTCCTTTGTTTCTCCCACAATTTATATGAATAGACTGTTCCTGCTTAATACTGCAAAATGATTGGGGGTGCCATCCATTTCTTGCAAATTGCTACCATTATGCACACAATGCTTAATGCTGAATTTGGACACATGCGTCCCAACACCCCCTCTCAAGCATCATTCTCATTATTTACTACATGCTGTGTTTCACGTGATAGTAGCCAATATCTTTATCAACAGTGGTCTGAACATTTCATAGGCTGGAAATAGATTTTTACAGCAAAATGGAATAGTTACTCTCCCTGCCACTCTATATGTTTTAAGATGAGAAAAATGCATTGAAGGTTTTTCATTCTTTGAGAATTTAAACTTTCCTGGGATTCCCTTCTCTGATTTCTTATTGAGAAGCCTGCCCATCTTGTTTCTATAATAGGTTAGGATTAATCAATAAACTGACTTTTGCCATCTCTCCTCCAGAAAGATATAGCAGAATCATACAGAATGGGACTGGGGAGTATTAAAGTCTTTGCCTGCCTATTTACACAGTCACTTTGATATTAATTGTTGGTGTTGTTTTTCACAGCAGGTATACCTGTAGGAAAGCTGGCACTCTGACTAAATCCCCTTCATCTAGCACATGCCAATTTGCCAATTGGTGAGTCTCTCAACTCTGGAAGCAAGGGTGTGCCTTGAAAGCTCTTGGCTGTCACTCAGATCCTCTAATGCTCAGTAGCTCCTGTTCCCTTTATGAACCTGGATTTCTTGTCAAATGACAGACCTCAACAAATGCTATTGTTTTACACTTACAAAGTAATGGGCAAAGACATCTGGCAATAAAGTGTTCAAACAGTGCCTCACGAGCAGCATTTGTTAGGCCTTTTTTTTTAAAAAAAAAAGGAATCAAATTATCCTGGATTCATTGTTATTACTTTTCAGATGCGAGATTTTTCCAATGTGCAGCCTATTCAACAGGCATCTGAATAAAGCTGTAAATAATTAACTTGCCTTCAAAAAGTAACTTATCCCTAGACCTGTATTGATCACAATGCACATTAGGTTCAAGACTGATGTAATGCTTTAACCAGTCTCTCAAGGTTTTTGTTTAATTTTCTAAAAGCTATATATGTCACTTCTATCAAGCAAGACGTCTCTGGTGGAAACGTTTCATCTTTATGAGGTTTAGATCCGGGGGAGGGGAATTGCTATTTGCATACCATGAAGAAGAACAGGCGGGTTAGAAAAAACAGTACTACTATGATCAAAGTAAGAATTTCTTCAATAGCTAAAAACTAAAAATAATAATTTAAAAATAATGCTGAGAGAGAGAATCGTGGATTTTCTATATCCTCAGACAAATTCTTGTACTTTTCAAAAATATCTCTAGATATCAAACTAAAAACTCAAAACATTGTCTTGGTAACATATTTGGCTGTATATATCTTCCTCCCTGGAAGACTAAGGACTGTACAACCCTTGAACCCTTTATGTGAAGTGCTTTCACATCTCTATTTTTGCTAAGAAATAAATAATGGAAATACAATTTATATTTGCTTTCCAAATATAGAGATAAGCAGTGCACTGCAGCTCCCCCAAAAGCCAAAGCAGTCATAGGCTGCATTTACAAAGGGATAGAATCAAAATCACATGAAGTATTAATGCCGCTTTATAATGCCCTAGTAAGACCACACTGCATCCAGTTTTGGTCACCACGAAAAAAAAAAAAAAGATGTTGAGTCTCTGGAAAGAATGCAAAGAAAAGCAACAAAGATCATTAGGGGACTGGACACTAAAACATATGAAGAACAATTGCAGGAATTAGGCATATCTAGTTTAACAAAAAGAAGGATCGGGGTGATAGCAGTCTTCCAATATTTGATAGCAGTCTTCCACAAAGAAAATGGGTCAACCTATTCTCCAAAGGAAACTAATCAAGGAGAGAAGCAACCGAGAACTAAGGAGAAAGTTCTTGACAAACAGAACAATTAATCAGCAGAAAAACCTGCCTCCAGAAGTTGTGGGTGTACCAACACTGAAGATTTTTAAAAAGAGATTGTCTGAAATGGTACAGGGTTTCCTGCTTGAGAAGGGATTGTTGTTGTTCTGTTTTTCTGTTCTCTAAAAGTTCTTTTTAAAAAAAGCAACAAAGAGTTTCAAACTCAGCTTAAACTCAGATAGGAAATCCTTGTCTGCAAGACTGCTAACTTTCTCAGATATATTTCTTTTTTGCTTATTTATAAACAATTAATATTTTAACATTAAAAAAATGTAAGGAACGGAAGTATCCTTGGAAGGTCAAAATCATATCAGCAACATATTAAAAAAAAACAACTCATTTCTGCCAAGCTTCCTCGATCAGTGCTGCAGATCACATCAAAGAAGCAAATAAACTGGCATGGATAAGACTGCCAATTCCCAGTTGCATCGTAAATATCATTTTTACCCTCTATTACTTGCACTCTGTAACACATAGCAACAATCAGAATTCGGTTTAGGTTCATTTCTTATAGGTGAATGAGTTCAGATTGATTTATTCAGTCATTTTCTGAATTTTAAAAAATGGTAAAATTTTAGAATATGACAAACGCTGAGAACAATAACATTATAGTATCATTTCTCCTCAATGACCTGAACTATCCCAACTATTCTCTGTAATTTAGTACTTTATAATCATAAATTGTGTTTTTTCTCTCTTTTTCAAAATAACAATGTACATAAGTATACTATGCCATTAGAATTCTGGAACAAATGAACTAGAAATGATTCTCTTACTATCTCAACATGGTTTACCTCCCTCCCTCATCAAATAATAAAAGTATATCTCCTATAAGCTCCATGTTAATTGTACATTGCAGATGATCTCCCTGTATCCCTTATCAGTTGGTAAGAAAGAGTGTAAATGTTTCTGTTATGGTGTCATTTCACTGTACGCATTTCATGAACATTACCACGTACCTCTGATAAACTTTGAGACCTAGCCTTACTTCTGTCGTCTCACTTTGACAAATAATATCTTTTGTCTGCCAGAGGCCTGCAGAAGTTGACCTTCAGGAAATGCCACCCCTCAGAGAAGATATTAAAAATTGTACACTATTTGCCAATATTAGAAGGCAAGAAAGATTTTGTAATATTTTGAATCATAAAATATGTTGAAAATAAGCTTTGTCACCCCTGAAGCAAGAATAACAATCAGAGTGCCTTGGAAATCATAAGAAAAGTTGATCCAAGGGTACATAAAATTCTTGAGTGAATGTGAACAGGCTCACTATAACACAGAATGAACCTTTTATGAAATTCATAATATCTCAACTAACATATAAAATCATAAGATATGACAAACCTAAATGCTAACACTATCAAACAGAAAAAATTGAACCTTTATAACAAAAAAATCAATTTCTATCTAGTATTTTAAGCATTATTTTACACATTGTAATCAATAGAAAATGATAGAAATGTGAATTTCTTGTATAGTTTTATTTAAGAGTCATTAAATAAATAACAAATGCTAGCATGCTAAGGATATTAGTGAGTGACATTAAATCGTTGATATGGTAATCATATATAGTTTCTAACAGGATACTGACCAACAAAAGTTTTTGCTGCAGTTTCACCTTTTTTTGAATAGTATTGGGACATGTAAATTGAAAAATATATCTTGATCCCAGACATCAAGGACATACATATGAAACGCAGGGCTTTGAACTGGGCTGTAGGTACAAAATAGGTTTCTAGACAAGGTGATATGGGTGGTAAAAGTTTGCCAGGTAAGTTTGGTTTCAGTGTTCCAAAAACAATAGTTTCTAGGGGCAAGCAGATTGATTCTAATCCAAATAGAATTATTGAACCAAATAAATTTCACTACTCAGCATGATTTAAAATTTGATGAAATAGATTTAATTTATTTTTTAAATTCAAAAAGACATCTTTTTCAATTCAATGAGTCAATTCAACTTAGTAATTCAATTTGGAAGCTAAATTTAATTAGCTTAAGATTTAGCACAATATGGCTCTGTATCAAAGCTCCAAACTGACATTTTGCACAACTCTAGTACTTTCCAAACTCTTCTGAAGAGTTAGTTCATAGTAGAACAGGGGTGTTAGACTGCCGGCCCATGGGCCGGTTACATCATACGGAGGCCATGCCCACCCCAGCTCCGGCAATGCAAAAAAAAGTCGCAATACATCACGACACATCACTTGATGCAGCGAATTTAACATCCATGATGTAGAATGTATTGCTATATTGTAAATGTTAAAAAAAAGGCAATCCTAATCAACCTTTAGCTTTGAGCTCTTAGGTGTAGGACTATATTCAAGAATTGCACATTTAATTTTTGAGAGAGAGAACTAGAAGTTCTTCCAGACTTACAGTGGTCTATCAATTGATTAACAAAATTCCTCCATCTGTCTTTAGCTTCATGTAATTCATCTACATTCATTCTCTCACTGTGCTCAATCAGTAATTCACAGTTTTCATATCCTCTCTGACGCTAGTTCAAAACAAGAAATAGAATTGGATATGAAAAAAAAATCTAATAGTGTCATTTTGCCAATGTTGTGGGAAATAATTAGTTATCTGCTAATTGATATTAGCATTTTTTTCTCCTACTTATATTTTTTTCTGGGTAGAATTACTAGATTAGTAGATCAGAGGAATACTATAGAGTAAATAGAATACTTAGATTTCATCAAAATCTTTCACAAAGGTTCTCATGATAGTCCCCTTAATAAAATGGATTAGTGTTGGCTGGATGATATCACTCTTAGATTAATACACAGTCTGTGGAATGATGACATCTCAAAGTGTATTCATTAATGGATCCACTTCAAGTTTTGGGGAAAATATTGTGTAGTGTGCTATAGTATTCTGCCTCAGGCCCTTTGCTGTTTAACATTTTTATCAATGACTTTAAAAAGGGATTAGAGGGGACACTTTTCAAGTTTGCAGATGATAAAAACCTGTAAGGAGAGGCTGATACTTTGGGAGAATAAATATTCAAAACAAATCTAGATAAGCTTAAAAGTGGGATTAAATAAATAGGATGGAATTTAATAGCCAACAAAACTCCTGGCTTGGAAACAGCACATATGAAAGAGATCTGAGTGTTCTTATCAATCACAAATTACATATGAGCTGACAGTATTATAGCAGGTACCTCAGAAGGTTGGACAAGAGAAAAGATGATGACAGTAACCTCTCCTGGGCTGAGCTCTGTGTTGATTGTTGAGTTGGTGAAACATTAACACTAACAGCATTACTTTCTTGCAAATTTGAGAAACAAAAAGAGATTAAGAAGAATAAGAGATTTAAAAATAGCTCAGGTGCTAAAAGATGTCCTTGAAACCAGAAAGACTTCCAAGGTAATCACAGATTAGTAAAAATGTCTCTCTACATTCAAAAATTCAAGAAGATTGGACTTCCTTGAATTGGATAGTAAATATATTGCTTCAAAATGCGATTTGCCCCTAGATAGTGAAATAACCTAACGATTCTACATTAAATCCAACTATAATTCAACCAGAAGCTATGCAAATAGGGCAATCTAGCAGAAATTATTGAAGAATTGTATAAAGAAAAAAAAGCCTGTTACAGGATTTTGGCAAAAGAAAGAATAAAAATTAGAAAGGTAGTAGCAGCAATAGCATGCTATGTTGTGTAAGGTATTAGAAGCTTAGAGTTCAAGTCCCAGAAATTAATTATTGTGTTGTGCTGGTTAGATCCTGTTTGGAGTAACTGACCAGTTAAGGGCACTGCAGTTCAAAAGGATAGTAGTTCACTTTACAAAACAAGATGACATAGGTGAGATATGAGAATAATCTTCAAATAGCTGAAGAATTGGCCCACAGGAAAAGGGAGATTGATTGTTTGGGTTGGATTGACTGATTGATTACATGCCATTACAAAAGAATGGACATTCTTTATTGCCCCAGATGGCAGGAAAAGAACTAAAAAGTCTTAAAAGTATAGTGAAGAAAGTTTAGATTAGACATCAGGAGGAATTTCCTGACTGTATAAGCCATCAGTCAATGTAACAAACTGCCACATGAAGTGATGACTTCTCTTTTTCTACAAGTCTTCAGTCAAAAGTTTTGTTGAATCCTGCACCAAATAGATAACTTTTAGGGTCCCTTCTCACACTATGATTCTAAGGAAAATTAGCAGTATTAATACATCTACAGGGATTAAATTGAAATTTCCCTTTCAATATGCTGCTTTAGTTTTCAGCAGTATAAATTACAAGGATCTTATGCATACATTTTTAAACATTTATCTTCAGAGTGTCTTAAGACAAACATTATTTTTTAAAAAATGGAATACTGTAATCCTGAGTGATAGACGTGGCAAGTTTATAAATCAATATAAATAAATACAATTTAAAAAGTATAATTGCTCACAAAGTAATGAATATCACTTGACAAATAGAATTGCATTGGCACTTTGCTCATGTATTTAATTTAACCTGCATGCCATTTAAGAATTAAAATTATTTAATTTGTATCCTGCTTTTCTTCTTTTTACAAGAAAATCAAGATGATCAACATACCTTCCTCCTATTTTCCACACAACAACAACCATGGGAATGGGTTGGGCTGAGACAGAGTGACTGTGTAATCTTATTGATTACTTCAGATCATGACACTGTGGAACTGACAATGTATCATACCTAAGAGAGGAGGTGACTAATAACAAAATCTGCTTTCCCTATTTTCTGCTATGAACCTACTTTCTTCATATTTAAACAAAACCCAAAGCCCATATTTAACAGTTGCATCAAACCTTCAGAGTAGCAAATTGAATACATTGAGGCATATTCATTATTCTTCATAGCATTATAATGTTTCAAAATAAGTTCTGTAAATGCATTTCCCTGGCACAAAATAGCCCAATTCACTCCTAATGCAGGTACAGAAAGACTGAAAGTGAAATCTTGGAATTATCAGGACCAATTTTTCTACTCTTCATTTGCAGCTATGGAAACAACTATCTAGATTTAATTTTAATATGTTGCCATTTTTCCCCATTTAGATCCAATAAATAGCTGCAGGATATTCAGATAGCTTCTACCACCTGAGACTTGCATAATGTTCCAGGGCAATTTACCTGTTATTTTCAGAAAACTAGATTAGCTGCAAGTCTGATAGAAAGATGTTCATTTTAAGGAAATGGGCATTCCAATCTAAATGTTATTTATTAGGAAAGAAAATAATTGCCAAATTGTAAAAAATGGCTAGCACTTCATAGGCGCACAAACAGAGAACCTGCATGTAATTATTCTACTGTCAGATTTAAGAAAACTTTGACTAATTACATTGTCAAAAAATAATCCTACTAACAGAGTTTGTAGAAAATGTGGATTCAGCAACATGTGTTTTTTTTATCCAATACCTAGCAAAAGATATTAATAGTTCTGAATTAATGTGTGGTTTAAAAGCCTCTTCTTATCAGGAAGTTGCAAGGAATCATATCTGACATTCCGTCTTTCTTTTTTTGCCTGGCTACTTTGATTTCTTACCCAGTGTGAATTCTTTAGGAAGAGTAGGAAAACAAATCTAAAATTATAATATACTTACATGGCAGTTTTATACAGTATTTTTCCTTTCCTTTTTATTTTTGAGGGAGGGAAGGAGAAGAGTCTGGTCCTAATTCAAAAACCACCTAGAAATATGGGAGATCCAATGTACATATTTAGTTCCTGAGCATAACCCCCATACACTGTGCAGACTTCCAAAATTACAGAAAATTGAGAATGTATTACTCATTAGGAGTTTTACATATGTCACAGAGTTAGATCCCAGCTTTTAATTGGGCATTTTGGTTGAACTGAGATAAATATGTACTTTTCTTTTTGAAATGCTTTGCATGTGCACTTTGTCAGGTTGAAAACTCCATTTAGCTACATCACTTTTTTCATTTCTTTTTTCAACATCTTTCGAGATTGAAGAATATGAGGGAACTGTTTGCATTGGATTAAATGTTTGCTAAAGTTCAAACTATCTTCTCAAGACATACTGTTTGACAATCTAAAATTCAACAACAAAAGATGTATAAAGAAAAAAATAAAATGAAAGACAGGGAAAGTGACTATGTCATTGCAAAGCAGCTATGGATATTGAACTCAGGTTATTGCTGTTTCTACCTGAGTGCCAATGTCATCAATAACTCTGTTGTATGTTTGGTGTAGATTATATATTTAGAAAAAATGGCATTCCAATCAGAGCAAATGTCTCCCAAAGTAATTTCCACTCTTACATACCATTGTGAGGAAGGAAGGAAGGAAGGAAGGAAGGAAGGAAGGAAGGGAGGGAGGGAGGGAGGGAGGGAGGGAGGGAGGGGCAAGGTTTTTTTATGCAAGTCAGTTGGTGCAGCATTTTATTTTTTTATATGTAAAAGCTTTTTTTCCATTTTCTAATCACCTTTTCAATAATTGTTTTTCTTGGATTTCCATTAAATCATGAAGGAGCGGCCTTTTCAAAATGGGAAGTGGGATAACTAGGAAAAAGGTATATATATAAAAAGTGGTAATACCGACAGTTGTCTTCTTCTTTTTTGTAACAAGTTTTATTAGTTTTTCAATTTTACATCCAAATATTTAGGAAGCAGCTTGGTGGTTGGGTAATCAATGGTCCAATAACAAAATCTTTCATATATATCTCAGGTTACATCATTAAAGGTTCCCTCTCTATTTCCCTTAATTATTATATCAGATTCAAATTAAAACATTGCTAATTATAGCTCCATCAATCAATACATTTGTCAATGCAATTTTAGATATACATATCCAAGTCCTGTTTTGAATTTTACCTAATTTCGATTAACATATTCCAATTTAGGCTTTAATATCCATAATATTTAGACTTCGGGTAACCCAGAATTTCCTAGTTTCATTACAGAGTAGTTATCATAACTAAGCTACACCTATTATTCAGTTAGTTACATTCTTACTTTGTTTCACAAGTATATTCTATTTCTCATCCTAATACCTCATTGTTTACTAATAAGATATCTTTTGTAATCACAAACCAACTTCCATATTACAATTCAAAGCTATAATCTAATAGCTAATTTTCATTTCCCTTATAAATATAAGTCCTAAATATTAAATCAATGAATATCTTTAAGAATCTCCTTAATCCATTAAGTAAAATCTTAAGCTCTTCCATTATCAGTCAACAAAAGTGCAAAAGGAAGAGAAGGAGATCCCATTTTTAAATCTAACTCTGGCTTTCTTTTTGTGCCAAACAGGCCGCCATGCCAGTGCCTTTAAATCCTCAGATGTGTCTCCCTTCGTTCCCACACGCATTGTTTGAATCGAGGGAGAACATCCAGTTGTTAACTTTTCAAAGGAACTGGCTCCTTTGTAATCATTAGGTTGTTGCCCTAATAGTTCAAGTCTCCATGTTTGGGTTAAGATATTTGTCATCAGTTCAGTCTGGTCTTCTTCTTCTTCAAGTTTCATCTGATGAAAATAAAAGGTCATATCTGGTGTTGTAGCTGTTATTTGATCTAAGTTCTCAATGTATTGTGTTTGTTGATGTTTAGCATCCTCCATCTTGGTGTTGCTTTCTTCAGTTTCTATTGTTTTTTGAATTGCAGGCTCTTTAGTTGAAATCAAGGTTTGAGTGTCAAAATTTTCAGTAAGTTATGGTTGTTGTTGTGTAGGATCCTCTTTGATGTTAATTTGTTCCTCTTCTGATGCTTTTGAGATTGAGAGTTCATCAGTTGGAGTCTGGGCTTCAATTTGTGGTTTTGAGGTGACATCTTTATTTTTCACTCTAGAATTCATTAGCTCAGTGGCTTCAAGGATTTTTTGAAGTATGAGTTTATAGTCAAGTTGTAGATAGGATTTCTCCATTTCTGTGGTGATTAAAAATAGTCCTTTAGTGGAGGTTATGTTTAGTAAAAGTCAGCAAATGTTCATTTCCACTATTCCTAAGAGTTGTTTTCACCACCCAGCTGTTTCAAGTTCTTATCTTTTTTTGATAATTTGAAGGACAAATCTAGGGAGTAAGCAAGCCTCACAGTAAAAAAAAACCTCACTTGCTATACTAGGCTTCGCCACAAGATATCCCCAGTAGCATATAAAAATCTTTTTCCAGACACCAGTTAGGCTTTTATCCAGTTGAAAACAATTTTTTTTCCAATTTAAAAAGTAGATAGGGTAATAGGTCCCTGTAACACTAGGAACTTTTTGGGACCCCAAATGTCCAAAAAGAATCAGTCCAGTTATTTAGTCATTTAGATTAGTTGTTCTTTTCTTTTCGAAGCTTTAAATTTCCCAGAGTAGGCAGATGCTGCTGTGTTAAAAGCGGGGAAGAAATTTCAGAAGGCTTTCACAGGAAGGTAGTTGGGGTAAAAGAAAGGTAAAGAAAGGTCTCACCCAAATCCTCCGCGGTGCTTTCATTGTGCTTGGTAGTAATTTTGGCTTTTGGCTGGCATGGCTTAGTGATTGGCCATGTTGATGGCCGATCTTTTCTCTGACGGTCCAAAGGAGCTGCCTCGGATGAAACAGAAGGGCTGCCGCCCTTCCGCGATCTATCGAGGGTCCTCCTCATGGTCGTCGCCCCTCCAGGATGACTTACGACCATTTTCAGGGTCGCCCAACAAAGGGAAACTGGGCGGCGGAGAGAGAGCTCTCCTCGTGCATCCGCCAGCACTGCGATCTGGAACCGGAAGCCTACCGACAGTTGCCTTCTGTATCCCCACCAATAATATAAACTCAAAAGCTTCACCAAAAGAAAATTTCAAAATGTATCAGAATAAAGTAGAAAGACCGACCTTTTCTTTTTTATAAAGAAAGAAAACCAAAAAAAGGTAAAGATTTCAGCATAGTATTTTTCTGTGGAAGGAAATTACCAGATGCCTTTAGACATTTCATTCCAGGATCTCAGTCCACCAATATCTCAGAATATAACCCTTCTTCTAGTGGGAAAAAAGTTCTGACATTCAACTACCAACTAAATGAAGATTCCCTAAGAACAGAAACAAAAAATAAGTTGCCTTATGCTGCAGTCAGGACAAATAACAAGGGGAAAATATTGGTTGGGCTATTTGGAACAGAAATTGCTCACAGGGAAGGAAAGGGCTGCTATTTTTGGCTCCCTCCCACCAAAATAGAAGAAGTTTACTCTTTTTCTACCCCCACTGGAATCAAAAATTTTAAAATTCTAAAATCTAAATTAATATGAGGACAACATTTTATAGGCTATAGCAGTGATGGCGAACCTATGGCATGGGTGCCAGAGGCAGCACTCAAAGCCCTCTCTTGGGCACATGTGCTGTTGCCCCAGTCTCGCCTCCCCCGACTCCCTCCTTACCAGCAGCACCCCTGGAGGAGAGTCACCCCTGAGCATGGCCCATGCAGAGCAGCGCAGCCAAGAACATGGCAGCCAGGCAGCGTAGACAAGACTCTGTCCTCAGGTCCCATCGCACGGGCAGAGGGCATGGCCGCCATGGTGCTGCTGGGCTGCCCGGGTGATCTGCGGTGGGCCCTGGGGGCAGTGAGTGGGCCTGCGGGCAGGTGGGATGAGGGATGGGGTGGGGGCGGGTTGGGGGCAGGGCAGGGGGTGGAATGGGGGCAGGGCCAGTTTTGGGGCACTCGGTCTCTAAAAGGTTCGCCATCACTGGGCTATAGAATCCAGAAGTACATTATCTTTCATACAACAATTGTAAATAGAAAGTTTAACCCATCTGTAACCCAAATGGATTTCAAATATTTTGAGTAGTTTGAGACTATAAATATATACACATTCATTTGAGAATCTGTATGATTTGTTTGCAATATCAATCATCCTCTCTTATCAGTCTTTGCCTCTCTCTGGCTTTTACTATTAATGTACTTCCTGGATAAGGGCCTCTGCACTCTGAAAATGTTCTTCCAGAGTTCAGCTCAGTTCATTCAACAAATTCAGTTTAGAATATGTACTGTAATAAAACTTTCAGTTGTGTTCTATTTTACAGGGCTATTTTTCAAATATACTAGATAAAGCTGAGTTTCAAATATCAGTTAACATTCTTAACGGTGCCAGTGCTCATTTTTTAATCAATGGAGGGAAGCAGTTTGCAGGTAAGAAAAAAAAATTAACATTGTGCATTAATCAATCAGTTCCTGACCAATAGATCACAAATACAACACCACACAAGTTGTGCTGAAATGGAAAGTATTGAATGTTTTTTCAAACATTTCAAACATGAATAAAACTAATATAAAAAAATGAATGTTTTTCAAACTATATCCTACTCATTGCTACATTGATGAAAGCAAATCATAATGAAATTAAACATGATGAAAAGAATCCATATTTAAAACAATTCTTAAAAAATAGAAGATATTCTTTAGTAAATTATTGCTAAAGATTCAAATTAAAGTTTGAATCTTTCAAGTTTCAAATTTTCCAGTTTCAGCTAAGTTTAAAGTGAATAAGTTCTATTTCTCAGTGATATAAGAATTAACAGGGTTTTCACACTCCCCTGCCCCAGCGAAATGATTAAATTGCATTCATTGATTGATTGACTGATTATGGACTATCACATTAATATAAATTTTTATCAATCACATAAAAATATTTCCTCCAGGTCAGTCTTTCAACAGTGGATCCATCATTGCTATCATTGAGTCCATCCACCTTGCTGCTGGTTGTCTTTTCTTTCCTCTTTCCCACATTATAGGCTAATATAAATTATAACATAAAATGTGTAAAAAGTGTGATAATTTGAGCCTGGTTATTTAACTTTGAATGAGAACTCTTGGTTGATAAGTTTGATATACATTTGTTTGTTTTCTAGGCTATCCATGGTATTCTTCAGAATCTATTCCAATTCCAAAGTTAAATAGCTTCCACGGAATGTCAAAGCGAGATCATTGCTTGCACAAATCTGTTCTTTGTAGATATAGGTCCATTTGAATATTCAAGGCCTTGATGGCTATTCTAGCAAGCAAGACTATATGCCTTTGCTGCAGGTTCTTTACTGTTAATAGTTGATCTTAAAAAGTATCTTCCCACCACTTCAATATCTTTATTGTCTGTTCTAAGGCTGATATGGTAGCTCTCAAAATAGAAATCCACATTCAAAGAACTCTGCCTTTTTCCCCCATACAACTTCTGGCCAATCCAAATCAGACTCTCCTTTTGTCAACCATCTCCTTGAAGACTCTTACATTTTTACATTCTTCAAATGCTTACTCACAGCTGAGACTAAGAATTGCCCATCTTGAGATTTTTTCCCCCTCAAATCCCTGAAACCAAGAATTCAAAGGGCAACTAACAGCTGAAAACCCTGTGAACAGATTGTATCTGTATTTCAGTAAGTGATGTGTTTAGGATCACAAGAAATCTTTGACTGGATGAAATCAAGGCTGCAACCCTATTTTATTTATTTATTTTAATTTGCTCAGGTCATCTGTCTTCTGGTTTATAAATGCTGGCAAGGAAATGATGAGCAGCTGTGTTTGGGCCGTGATTTGTGGTTAATAAAAGGAGACTATGACTTTGTTGTTAGTCCCCTCCCCATCAGAAGCTTTTCATGAACCCAGATAATTGTTTTAATAATGAGCTTATCACACATCTCAGCTTTGGAGAGATGATGTCTGAGCAGACACTACCCATAAAATATCAATCAGCTTGGATAGTGCTATTTATTATATAAGGTATGGGGAACACATAATCCATCAGAATTTATCAGACTTCATCTCCCATCATCTTTCAACAGAGTATGATGATTAGTACTGAACAAAGTTAGAGTTCAATAACCGGAGGGTAAACACATTGCCTTTTCCTCTGCTAAATCTATTTCAATCTGGTTTCCAGCCTATATTTTCTACAAAAGCTGCTTTCAGCACTCTTTCTGCTAGCATCTGTTGTCAAGAAAGAGAAGGTACAATCCAGCCAGACTCACTATCAATAATGTCTAATATTAAGGGATAATGGATAAAGCACTCCATTTGTTCCACTCATATCTGGGCAGATGATTTCAAAGTGAAATTGCAGGCAGACTATTTGTCTGTCTAATATCAGTTGTATTAGAGGTATTCCACCAGGCTCCTTTCTATTTTCAATGATGCTTAATATATATACCAAAACTGCTTTTTGCTAAAATCACTTGGAGTGTGGAAATAAGATGCTATCAATAAGGTGATAACATCAGTATGCCATTGGTATGTTGATAAAATTCAGCTCTAGTTCTCCTTTTTATCATAGTTAAGTGAGCCAGTAGATACTGTATGCTACAATGAATTTGATAGCTCTTTGGCAGAGTTTTTAAGCAATAAGCAATAACTTCCCAAATAACTTGAATGCATTTGGGTCATCTTGAATGCATTTGGGTGAACTTGAATGCATTTGGGTCAAAATAAAGGGGGGGAATGACATTGCCACAGGTGTATACTATAGGCCACCCAACCAAACAGAGGAAATAGATGAACATTTTGCTAGTCAGCTAACTAAGGTATGTAGGAAGCACATCAAATAGTTATGGGGGACTTTAACTACCCTGACATCAACTGGGAGACAAACTCTGCACCAAGTGGAAGATCAAACAGATTCCTGACAAACCTAGCAGACAACTTTGTCTCCCAAAAAATAGAGAAGGGAACTAGAGGATTAGCCATTTTTGATCTAATTCTCACTAACAGAGATGAAATGATAGAAGGTGTTGAAGCCATAGGAACCTTGGGAGGAAATGATCATGCAATATTGGAATTCAACATTATGGAAGCACAAGCACTAGAACACAGTCAAACTAGAGTCTTGGACTTCAAGAGAGCTAATTTCAATAAACTTAAGAGGGTTTGGAAAGGATTCCATGGATGAGAATCCTCCAGGGGAAAACAACTCAAGATGCTTGGGAAATTTTGAAAAGTGAGATAATAAAAGCCCAGTCTAGCACAATACCAACAAAGAGG
>NW_015387187.1:137586-178284 GCF_001527695.2 Protobothrops mucrosquamatus | reverse complement strand
TAACAAAAAAAAGCTTCTTTCAACATGTAAAAAACAAGAAAAAAGTGAAGGAAACGATTGGTCCATTAATGGGTGAAAGTGGCAAGAAGGTGACAAGCAACAGGGAGAAAGCAGAACTATTTAACTCGTTTTTCGCATCTGTCTTTACACAAAGGAAAAAAGCAGACCAACCTATCAAAAATAGTGCCATAAAAAACAGAACTGAAACACAAATTAAGATAGACAAGAAAATGATAAGTGAGCACCTGTCCAGCCTAGATGAGTTCAAATCATCAGGACCAGATGGATTACATCCCAAGGTTCTCAAGGAACTGGCAGATGTGATCTCAGAACCACTGGACTATATTTTTCAAAGATCCTGGAGCACTGGGAAACTACCAGAGGACTGGAAAAGAGCTGATGTAGTTCCCATCTTCAAAAAAGGGAAAAAAATGGATCCAGGAAATTACAGACCTATCAGCCTGACCTCAATACCTGGGAAGATTCTGGAAAAGATAATCAAACAACGAATCAGCGAACACCTACAGGCAAATCAAGTCATTACTAAAAGCCAACACGGGTTTGTCAAAAACAGATCATGCCAGACAAATCTTATTGCATTCTTTGACCAAGTGACAAAATTAGTGGACCAGAGGAATGCTGTGGATATAATTTACTTGGATTTCAGTAAAGCATTTGACAAAGTAGATCACAACCTACTACTTGATAAGCTAGAAAAATGTGGGTTAGACAGCATCACCACCAGATGGATCCGTAGCTGGCTGACCGGCCGTACTCAGTGTGTGGTCCTCAATGGAACCACATCTAAATGGAGGGAAGTGTATAGTGGGGTGTCCCAGGGCTCTGTTCTGGGCCCAGTGGTCTTCAACATCTTCATCAATGATTTGGACGAGGGGATAGATGGGGAATTCATCAAATTTGCAGACGACACCAAGCTGGCAGGAATAGCCAACACTCCAGAAGACAGGCTTAGGATACAGGAGGATCTGGACAGACTTGAACATTGGGCGCTATCTAACAAAATGAAATTCAATGGTGAAAAAAGTAAGGTTCTACATTTAGGCAAGAAAAACCAAATGTATAGGTATAGTATAGGGGGTACCTTGCTCAATAGTAGTAACTGCTGCAGCAAAAAAGCCAACACAGTGCTAGGCTGCATTAACAGAGGGATAGAATCAAGATCACGCGGAAGTATTAATACCACTCTACAATGCCTTGGTAAGGCCACACTTGGAATACTGCATCCAGTTTTGGTCACCACGATGTAAAAAAGATGTTGAGACTCTAGAAAGAGTACAGAGAAGAGCAACAAAGATGATTAGGGGACTGGAGGTTAAAATATATAAGGAAAGATTGATGGAATTGGGTATGTCTAGTTTAATGAAGAGAAGGACGAGGGGGGACATGATAGCAGTGTTCCAATATCTCAGGGGCTGCCACAGAGAAGAGGGAGTCAAGCTATTTTCCAAAGCGCCTGAAGGCAGGACAAGAAGCAACGGATGGAAACTAATCAAGGAGAGAAGCAACCTAGAACTAAGGAGAAACTTCCTGACAGTTAGAACAATTAACCAGTGGAACAACCTGCCTCCAGAAGCGGTGAATGCTTCAACACTGGTAGATTTTAAGAAGAGACTAGACAGCCATTTGTCCGAAATGGTATAAGGTTACCTGCCTGAGCAGGTGGTTGGACGTGATGACCTCCAAGGTCCCTTCCAACTTTATTATTATTATTATTATTATTATTATTATTATTATTATTATTATTATTATTATTATTATTATTATTATTATTATTATTATTATTATTATTATTATTATTATTATTACTATAACATGAGTTCACTCACTCAGAAAAAGTACAGATCTTTTTTGCCTGTATCAAATTACTAGCCAGCATGGCACAGTTAGGTTATTTGACTAGGACCTTGGGTGATGGTGTACATCAGTTGACATATCTATACTACATCCTTAAGCTGCTTCCAACCTGTACACGTGCCAGCTTGATTTGGCAACAGTTTGCAAGATATAGAGGTGTACAGCAGGCAATATAGTAGACAATATAGGCAATATAGACAATTTCCAATGAGTCCCACTTTTTCATCCAAAAAAGAAATTGGCCCTGGGTGCCCCACCTGACATTACATACTTTTAAGCTTGTGTGCATGTTATATGTTATTATCTTATACTATATTGTACATTACTGTATTTATGCTAAGTTAAATTTAATACCCACACAAAGTTAAAGCATCAAAAATGCTTAAATAAATGCTAGGATGACACCCTAATTACTATTTTTTTAAAAAAACACCTTCCTCTGTAATGCCTTCCTGAGCTACCTTTACTAAGACAGTCAAAGTAGCATAGCAGTTATATTAGCTTTGTAAATGCAACATTGCTCGTTTGAAAGCTAGTATTTTTAAAATCATTATTGTTTCCACAGGTTAGCTGCTTTTCCATAGACTTTAAGTAAGTCCAATAGTTTTCTCACTTTTGACTCATCTGAGGTAGACGGGTTTGCACTCTGCTCTCGAATAGCTCTATCCTTTTACTTCAAATGACTAAAAAACAATAAAATGCTGCACCAATTGACTTGCATTTAAAAAAAACTTCCTTCCTTCCTTCCTTCCTTCCTTCCTTCCTTCCTTCCTTCCTTCCTTCCATAAAGCATAAACATTGGACTATTATAGCATCTAATGAAGAAACCATAATAGAATAATAGAATAACAGAGTTGGAAGGGACCTTGAAGGTCTTCCAGTCCAAGCCCCTACTCAGGCAGGAAACCCTATACTATTTTAGACAAATGTTCAATCTCTTCCTAAAGAGCATGCAAAACTTTTGGAAACAAGTCGTTCCACTGATTATTTTTTTCTGTTAGGAAATATCTCCTTAGTTCTAGGTTGGATCTCTCCTTGATTAGTTTCCATCCACTGCTTCTTGTCCTACTTTCCCATTATATCCCATGATAAACATGATGTCCAGAAGCTCTTAAGTAAAAGTGGAAAACCTCGGCCTGCAGCTCTGGAGAACTGCTGTCAAGAAGTGTTAACACTGGTCTCAAGGTCTGGAGGAACACAAGACGGCAACTAAAGGTTTCTGTGTCTAGCCCATCTAAATGTTCCTTTAATCCACTGATTTGATAGCTATCCCTATTACAAGATATCTACAAATGTTTCCCTCCATTGTGGGATACTTGTTCATTGAAAGACAGAATACAATACAAATGCCTAGGTTTCTGTGTAGTTTCTTTCAACATTCTTCTGAATTTTTGATAGGGATATTAGTATCAGAACTGATCTGTTACCATCAGCTAGACCAGTCTCATGTAATTATATCTCTGGCCCTTCTTCTGTTTTAAGGCTGCTGATTTTCATTAATTGCAGCTCGATTGAAGTGCCTCACACAGAAATGTTACTTATTCGATTGGCCTGCAAACTGAATGGCTACTTTTCTGCCTCTACTCTATTGTTAAGCTAAACTCAGTTTGCACTTAAAACCAATTATTGCCCTTAGACAGCTGTTTGAAACATCAAGCTTATTGAGAATCCACACCTTTTTCTTGTTGCTGCTACAATCTTGGTGCAGCCTCATTAATAAATGTTTGTCTCTTATTTCCAGTTTTTAGTTTGTGTTGATCTCTCAAAGATCTATCCTGACCAGCTTTTTGTTGCTTGCTGTGGCAATTTCTTTTGCAGGAGGAAAAAAAAGTCAATACTAAACAAACAGTGGAGTAGCACTTAAAGTCACCACCTGCTGTCAGCTGACAAATACCCTGAAGCAAAGGAACACAAGTGACAATGTAAATGATAAAATAAAAGATGGTCTCCCGGTAGCAACTCTTGCTGCATGCATTTTTGTAGCAGTAACATCCACAGGAACAAGACTGCAGGACAGTATTGATAAATGAACATTTCTTGCATCTGTATGTACTTTTTGTGTTAAAACTTTTGTCTTTCCATTGTGCTCATAATCTCTTTCTTTTGTGTTATGAGAAAAGAAGAAAAGGGACAAAATTGTGCCTTATGATAGAGGGCTTAATAGTGGATCTTATTCATGTACCTTTTGTGCAAGCTTTTAATCTAAAGAAATTGATTGGGTTTTTGTTTTAATCATTTGATAAGTTATAGCTTGCTCATACCTGAAGGATATAATTTCTGCACCAAGGGAATAAAATTTCACTTTGATTAATCAATTATTTAGCCTTGTAATGCTGTTGTCTTTCTAACCATGACGGCTTGAAGCTCAGTGGGTAATAGCAAATGTTATTCAAATTGCACAGCCCAAATACTGTACAACATCCATTTTAGTGCTCGGTCTTGAATAACAAACATTTCTTGGACTTTAATGACATGAGGTGCCCATTTATTTTCTCCCACATAAAAACTACATGTGGAGGTTTAAAGTACAGCCTGCCACTGAGGTGAATTATGGTTTTGGAATGATGGCAATGTTGGACTGCAAATACAATGCAGCCAGCTAGATTTAGTTCACTTGCAATTTTTACACCCAGCTAAATCTGTTCTAACATCCCAGACATTAATAATTTTGTTTGAGAATCTAAAGTTCCTTTAGTTCGATTTGCTCCCAGAAATTGTGAATGTTTAAAAACTGGAAGTTTTTAAGAAGAGATTGGACAACCATTTGTCTGAAATGGTGTAAGGTTTCTTGCCTGTTGACATAGGGATTACACTAGACGACCTCCAAGGTTTCTCCCAACTTTGTTATTCTGTTCTGTTCTGTTACATTTTATATATACTGCTCACAAAAATAAAGGGAACGCAAACCCCTTCAGTTCCATGGTAAAATGTTCCCTTTATTTTTTTTGAGCAGTATATAATTCCAGCACACAGTATACAATGATATAGGCTAATGAATTATCAATAAGTCTACAGAAGAATGTTGTCATTAATTCCTTTTTCTGTAGTAATTTTATTAAAAATTACAATTATAAAGATTAAAACCTGCAAAGATAAAGTGCAGGAAAGAAAAAAAAGTAAAATAAGAACATAGTTAAGAATATATATATATATGCTCAATAATATCCTTGAAGACGTATATATATATTATCTTGAGTTTGGTGCACCCTGTCGGCCCAAATCTGGGAGAAAGGAATCTTTTGCCTGTATCAGCTCAAACTAGAGCCATCCACAGGCTTAGCAGTCGCAACTGCGACATCATATGTGTTTTTCAAAATTTGGATTGCTAACAAAGAATTAAGGGAGAACTGGAATAGCCATTTCAAACTTTTTAGTTCTTTTCAACCAGACATACCCTTCTGAGATTCGAACCTGGGCTGTCTGCATGTTAGGCAGATGTATTAACCTCTAGACCACAGGCTCTTTCTCACTTTGCAGACAGCCCAGGTTCTTCTTCTCTGGGAAAGATTTATGAAGAGCTGGTTTACTCACCAGCTGTTTATTCTGCTGCAGTTGTTGGCTACTTTTAGAGAAGCCATCTTCAGCTTGGCATTTCTTCAATGGAAGTCACCATTAATTTCTCTAGGAATATATTGCATTCTCAGAGAAATCTGAGGCCAGGTGAATGCTAACCAATCAAACTACAAATCTGGCTAAAGTCTTAGCATAGAGATTGTGCTCAGAACATATTAAATGTTCCAAATCCTCTTCATGGACAGTCCACATTGATTAATTCCTGGTGTATGGATCACTATAGCTGTTATGTATTAAGTAATTCAAAGGGTCTTTTATAAAGAACAGTTAACTGATTGCTTTATTTGAATCATAGACCGTCTGTCTGTATAACTTTAAGCCTTGTGTTTTAGGTGGGAATGAGTACTTTAAACTAATTGGCCGCCGCCTAGTGGCGGTCTGTATAAATATAAGTCAAGCAGTTGCTAGAGTTTGCTTCTCTGAGAACCTAATAAAGAGCAGTTAATTCAACTCCATGTCTTCAATGTCTCGCTGTTCCCACTACACAACAGTGGCGACGAAGGTGGGATATGCTGCTAGGAGGAAAGAGCTAGCGGAGAACCTAGTCACTCATGCTACATTGGAGTCAGTCACCTTCACTGACTTAAAATGAAGACTCAAAGAACACTTCGAACCGAGACTGTCCATTATCACATACAGACATGCTTTTGAGCAGAGAGAGCAGCATCCAGGTGAAACCATTGCTGAATTTGTGGCCGCCCTACGTGGCCAGGCTCTGCAAGTTTCTGGACCTAGAGGACCAGCTCCAGGATCTACTGGTATGTGGCCTGAGAAGCAGAGACTTACAACAAAGGCTGTTTGCTAAAGAGACTCTGACATTCCAGGATGCACTGAAGGAAGTGATGGCAGAAGAGGCCACAGGTGGAGCCGTCCCTCAAAGAACTTCCCCAGCCAGACGGCTGTGCATCATGAAGAGTCAGAGAGAACAGAAGACCCAGACATTGAGATTGAGATTGACCGGGTGCAGAAGATCCCAGAAAGAAGCCAGCGGCCGCTTGACAAGGCAGCCTTCTTCCCTAGCTGTCAGGGCTACACCAGCACTCAGAATGCCGGTTCCACACAGCTGTGTGCCAAGCATGTAGCAAGAAGGCCACATCACTACCATCTGTAAAGGTCACCAGAGGGAATCGCCATGTGAAGACTTCTCCAGGGGCCCCAAGGCAGAATAGAGTAGGATTTTGCTCCGGAAGAAGGAGCATCCTCAGAACTGGAGGCCATCGCCCCCTAAAAGAAAAGCTTAGACTAAAAGTCAAGCTTCAAGGAGTTCCATGCTCCATGGAACTGGACACTGGATCAGCTGTGTCTATAATCTCCTATAAGACTTTTAACTTCATCTGAAGAAGTGGCAGAAAATGAGTCAGGCTCAAGCCATCAGACTTAGTTTTGACAGATTTTCAAAACTCCTGCCTAGCGGTTAAAGGAGAAGCTACAATAAAAGTGACACTCAAAGAGTTTGAGAGTCCCCTCAGTGTCGTGGTGGTGGAAGGCCAGCGAACAAGCCTGATCAGCTTAGACTGGTTTGATGCCCTGGACATCCATGTGACTGGCATCAACAGAACCCAAACAGTGGATTTGGCAGCTGTCTGCCAGGAATTTGCGGACGTATTCAGTCCCAATTTAGGGAAGTAAAAGGAGCACCAATTGCTCTCCACCTTGATCCAACATAGCCCCAATCAGAGTAAAGCCTCGTAGAGTGCCTTTTGCCCTTAAGCCCAAGATCGATGCAGAGTTATATAAGCTCATTGAACAGGGAGTCTTGCAACCCATTGACAGCTGTGTGCGGGAAATCCCCATAGTTACACCGGTCAAGCCTAATGGAGAGGTGCGCATTTGTGCTGATTATAAGTGTACTATTAATAAGGCACTGCACAAGCATGCATATCCAGTACCTGTAGTTAGCCACATTCTGGCATCCTTACAAGGAGGTCGCTTATTCGCAAAGCTGGACCTGGCACAGGCTTCTCAGCAACTGCCTGTGGATGATGCCTCTGCTGAGGCTCAAACAATAGTTACCCATAGAGGGGCATTCAAGGTTCATCGCCTGCAGTTTGGGGTCAGTGTAGGCCCAGGGCTCTTTCAGAGTGTGATGGAACGCACGTTAAAAAACATTCCTGATGTGTGTCCTTATTTTGACAATGTTTTAATTGCTGGAGAGTCAGCAGAGATATTTGCAGAACGTTTAAGGGCTGTTCTTCAGTGCTTCCACGAAGCGGGGCTGAAGCTCAAAAGGGAAAAATGTCAAATAGGAGTCAACTCCACAGAATTCCTGGGTTTCCGTATCAATGCTGCTGGAATACACCCAGCTGATTCAAAGCTCAAAGCTATTTTACAGGCTCCCAGACCAAAGTCAAAGGGAGAGCTGCAGGTATTCCTAGGGCTACTTAACTTTTATCATGCCTTTCTACCTCATAAGGCTGCATTAGCAGAGCCTCTACACAGGCTCTTAGATAAAAGGGCACCATGACAATGGACTAGCGCCCACGAAAACAGTTTCCAAGTGATCAAATCACTGCTGTCGTCAGACTCTGTGTTAACACATTTTAATACCTATCGGTATTACATGTGATGTGTCATCATATGGGATAGGAGCAGTTTTGAGCCATATAATGGCAAATGGGCAACAAGCTCCCATAGCTTATTATTCAAGGACACTTTCCCCTGCGGAAAGAAATTATGCTCAAATTGATAAGGAGGCTTTAGCCATAGTTGCAGGAATAAATTCCACGATTTCCTTTATGGTTGGCCTTTTACGGTCTTTACAGACCACAAGCCTCTTCTAGGTCTGTTTGCTGCAGACAAGCAAACCCCTCAGATCCTGTCTCCAAGGATGCTGAGGTGGTCAATCTTTATGGCAGCCTACAATTACAGGCTAGTCCATAAGCCTGGTAAGGAAATGGGTCACGCTGATGCACTCAGCAGACTGCCTCTGCCTAATTTAGAACCAGAATTGGCACCTGCTGCACGCATCCTGTTAATTCAGGATTTGCCTGAATCTCCCCTTCACACAGGGAATGTGGCTTCTGAGACAGCCTCCAACAAAACTCTCAGTCGAGTTTTGAACTGGGTGCTGAGGGGGTGGCCAGGAACCACTGGAACAGAGTTTCAGAGCTTTATTAGAAGACAGGACGAGCTGTCTGCACACAAGGGATGTATTCTATGGGGGAGTAGGGTTGTAGTCCCACACACGCTAAGGGAAAGAGTCTTAGAATCTCTGCATGAGGGTCATCCTGGAATAGTCAGGATGAAGGCACTCGCGAGGAGCTACCTGTGGTGGCCAAGATTTGTGGTAGCTGTAAACATACAGCAACCACATTGATCATAAAGCATAAAAGGCACATTTTCAAATGTATTACATTCATTTTGAAATTACACTGAACAATTCAGTATTACATAAAATAAAAAACTATTATGCCTTGAAGATTCATTCGGAAACTATAGCTATTGTAAATTAGGAATGAAATCCACTAAAAAAAGGGATTCTGATCCATAATTGTAAAAAATTGGTCCTTCCCATTTCACACCCAATAAAGAAAATGTGAGATCAAATTAAAGTGCCAAACTATCTCATCTGAAATTAAAATGACCTTTTTCTCATACTACTTGTGTCTTCACACACTGCCAAATCAGAGTGGTATATGGTCTTTGCTGTTTCTTTTCATCCCAGAGCACTCATCTAGCAAGTTTACTGGCAATCCAATTTTATTTGGCATAATAAGTAATAAAACAGGAGGGTTTCCATTGTACCTGCTTGAGATGAACTGACATTTGACAGTAAGCAACCTTTCTAAAGTTCAGGAACTGCATTAAAAAGAGGATTATAAAGGGCATCATTACAATTTAGCAAGAGGAAACTGTTATTCCACTTTTCAATCATTGAGCTTCTTGACATGGCAATGAGAAATAATAGACACAAATTAGTGTTATTGAATGCTCCTAAATATCCATTTAGCATCCTAAAATTGATCTGGATGCTTAATTTTGAAACAATGCAAAAAAACCACACCTATTTGTTTGACAATCAGTTTTTTTCCCAACGTTTCATTTAAGAAAGGCTTTATCAGTATGGAATTATAATCTTACAACCTCCTGCTTATTAGCCTGTTTGCAGCTCTATTAACATTTAGTCCACTTTTTTCCAGTGCAGTAGACACATGCAATTTATTTAAACTAACAAGTTACAGCCAACAAAATAAACAAAGACTTCTGCTTTCACATAACTTTAATTAGTCTGCAGAGACTACTGCTACAATACCTTGGCATATATAATGCCAATGCCATATTTCAGAATGCTATCTCTATCGTCATAAATCATACCATAGATTAGATAGACAGACAGACAGACAGACAGACAGACAGGCAGGCAGGCAGGCAGGCAGGCAGGCAGGCAGGCAGGCAGGCAGGCAGGCAGGCAGGCAGGCAGGCAGGCAGGCAGACAGGCAGGCAGACAGACAGACAGTCATGCCATGTGGTTTTCAGAACCAGTTAGGAAAAGCCTATAAATTATGGAAATGGTGGTTCTCTAAACTGCACTTCATAGAGACCTATTTAGAACATGTTGTTCTCCAAACATTTAATTTAATCTGTGTACCTACCTTATGCAATAGGAACTTTACAATGAATTGGAACAGTTAGATGGAATATGGACGATTAGCAAAACCATAACATTACTTTTTCATTCATGGTAAAGATTCATCTGAATCACGTTCAAAATGCAGCTTGGTCACATAGTTTGGTTTCAATTGGATTTCAGTGACTCTGAAGATGGGGGAAAAAGAGACTAAAGGTTGGTTTGACTGAACAAAAATAGAAATTTGAAACATTCAGATGATTACTTTTCTTGTTCCCTGAGATAAATGAGTATAGCTGAAGCTATATGTCAAGCGGCAAGCTTTGGAGGTATATGGCTACTTTCTCAGTTTGATAGCACTAGACAATTATAGAGACATATGCTTTATTCTTCAAGAGGGAAACAATATATCCAGTTTATCCCCTACATGTTGAATGCAGTTTTGGTGTTTTTCTGAATTTACCTGATATGTATATGTACCAAGTGGATTAAAGACTAAAGCCATGCAGTATTAGGTAGCAACTAAGCATAGCAAGTATATTTGCATTGTAAGCCACCCAGGGTCCTTGGATACAAGATGGGTGGCAAGTAAATTTTATAAATAAAATAAAACACTAAGACAGTGTGACTGTCTGTAACTGGTCAGTAAAAATTCACTTTATTGTATGTACTTTATTGAAAAAATGTTTGGTGCAACCTTTCTAGTATTACTGCATTGTAACTACTTTCCTGAAGGATTTTCTAACTGAGAAAAGAGTTAGAATCAGAAAGTTCGAAGTACGTTTTAAAAATCAAATTATGGGGCAAATTACATTAAGCCAGGATATGTCTTGACTTTTCTTCTTTGAAAAAAAATCTAAGGGTATTAGTGGTCTGAGAGTAGTTATGCTGTCCTGAAATGTTACAAACCTTACTGCCTATGGGTCATGGGTCTATTCGCTTTTCTTTAGCACTCAAAACCCATCATCATATCATACTGTTCCTGATGTATTTCCTCTTTGTTTGTTATACATTCTGAAAATATTTTTTCCTCACTTATACCATTATGATCCTTCTTGTAGAACTTCTGGAACTTTGATTGTGATGTCATAATCCATACCTTCTCCCCCTTAAAAAAAATAGTCTGAAGATGGAAATAATGACCAAATAAACATATAATGAAGATGTACTTCTTCCTTCAACATCTGGGGAGAGAGATTGAAATGGCTATATGAAGAGAAGAAAAAAAAAGATAGGATGTACAATTTGTTTAGAAGGTTGTTACATTAATAACAATTAATGTAATTAATGTAATTATTTTATTTATACAACGCATACTACTGATAATAGTTTATCCTTTCCTGCATAATTAATAATTTCAGAAAAAGAAGACAAGGAAGTAAAAAGAAAATATTTATTATATATGAGAAAAAAATTAATCATGAATGAAAGCAAATATATGTATCCCAGAATAATGTTGCAAGATCCCATCTGGGTTGGTCACCGGGACCAGAGGTTTAGTCTTCCGAGCTTTCGGACTCATGCTGGCACCCATCCTCAGGGAATGTCTCTCTGGCAGAGTGTTGTTCTACCAGAGAGATGTTCCCTCAGGATGGGCTCCAGCACTGAACCCTACACCATTTCAGACAAATGGCTGTCCAGTCTCTTCTTAAAAACTTCCAGTGTTGGAGCATTCACTGCTTCCGGAGGCAGGTTGTTCCATTGGTTAATTGTTCTAACAGTCAGGAAGTTTCTCCTTAGTTCTAAGTTGCTTCTCTCCTTGATCAGTTTCCATCCGTTGCTTCTTGTCCTGCCTTCAGGTGCCTTGGAGAATAGCTTGACTCCCTCTTCTTTGTGGCAGCCCCTGAGATATTGGAATACTGCTATCATGTCCCCCCTCGTCCTTCTCTTCGTTAAACTAGACATACCCAATTCCAGCAACCGTTCCTCATATGTTTTAGCCTCCAGTCCCCTAATCATCTTTGTTGCTCTTCTCTGTACTCTTTCTAGAGTCTCAGCGTCTGGGTTGGACTTGATGACCTCCAAGGTCCCTTCCAACTTTTTATTATTATTATTATTATTATTATTATTATTATTATTATTATTATTATTATTATTATTATTATTATTATTATTATTATTATTATTATCATTATTATCATCATTATTATCATTATTATTATTATTATTATTATTATTATTATTATTATTATTATTATTATTATTATTATTATTATTATTATTATGATAAAATCTCTGGTCCCAGTGACCGACCCAGATTGGAACCTGCAAAAAATGTAAAACTTGAATAAATGTTATTGAAAATGAATAAATGTTACTGAAAAGAACCAAAAACTCCAAACTAAAACAACTGCATCCATAAATGGACAAATTTGCTAGAGAACTACCCAAGAGAGACTTCATTGTGAGATCTTAATAGTACCAGCTAGTCACAGTCATGCACAAAAACCAATAAAACTTCAATGGTGGACAGATACAAACCAAATTATAAGCTTCAAGATGAAATGGAAACTGTCTTATTAAAAATCTGCAATCTTTCACAAGGGTTTACTTGCTTTAATAAATGGAAGTAAAAGGTTCATTCCATTCAGAAGTAATGTACTCTGAAATTGAAATGAATCTCCCTTCTTGCCATCTGAAAGACTTGACATTTCTATTGTTACCCTGGAGCCTAAGAAAAAGACAGCGGTAAAGATAGATAAATAATTAAAAAAAAAACTTGTCAGAATTTGCACTAAAACAGGCTCTTAAGATTTAGAGTAATTAAATTTTAGACAGGTTGGATAGAGCAGTTCTGTCACTTATTTCAGTATCAATATTTGTCAGCTTTTTTCCAAGGTATAATATCTCAAAATCATCCAGTTTTAAATATAGATTTTCAGCATGGCACATAGCTTCAAGCTATTATAATTCAATAAGAATTAGAGACAACCATGTTGTTAAAGTATCTAAAATGACTCATTTGCCAAAACTCTTTGAATTATTTTAAAAATGCAGTTGCCTTTTATGGATCAGTGGAAATCATATATACCCTTGTCAGTCCAATTAGGCATGATGAGGCACGTTTCCATAGCAAATTCTATCAAAATGAATGTAGCACAGGATCAGCCAAGCTGTCACTGGACTCTTGATGATGCTGCAAATTAAAAAAATAAAATCAATAAAAAGGTTGTTAACACATTTATGGAATTATTTGAAGATCTCTGTTAAAAATATCAGCATAAAATGGCCACACCGTATTGATATATAAAAGAGATTGGCGTAAGTAATATTTTATTTCCCAATTTGACTGGGTAATTTAAATTGTCAACTAAGGAGAATAAGTATGAATGAACATATTCTTAAATAATACCTTTCAATTTTCAGTGAGCTTGTAATTATTTATAATGCATTTAAAGACATAAACAGAACAATTATTAATACACATTATGCAATTCCAATCCCAGTGTTTTTAATTTGTTTCAGTGCAGAACTTTCTTTTTTGGGGGGGGAACCAATGGCTCGAACACCACCAGCAACAAAAAAAGAACAGTAGACAAAACCCTGATTTAACAATTTAATTTTAATCGAGTTAAAACTATGTAAATTAATATAACTTGTTATGCATTTTTAATAATACCTTTTTTGGGGGGATATCAAAAGTTACAGTAGATCAGCCACTTTCATAGAGGCTTTGTGCATTGTATCTAAAGTTGTAGAAGATGTCACATGACCCTTTCTCATCTATAATTAGCCAGAATTAGCCAAGATCAGAAATGAGGAGGTGATAAGCCGCCTGGGAAAGCCAAGGGAAATCATCAAAACAATTAAAAAATGAAAATTAGAATATTTCGGACATGTGATCCAACACCCAGAAAAATATGGCATACTCTATTTAATCCTCCAGGGAAAGATTGAAGGCAAACGAGGTCCAGGCAGAAGAAGAGCATCATGGCTTCAAAATCTAAGGGATTGGTTTGGACAAAACTCAGCAGCACTTTTTTGTGCGGCTGCTGATAAAAACAGGATCGCCAACATGATCACCAATGTCCAATAATGGATATGGCACAAGAAGAAGAAGAAGAATTAGCCAGCAGGCCATGTGGCTTGTGCCTACCATACGTGATGAGATGGAAGTCTATTCTTGTCCCCTTTCCTTTTACCAAACAAACAAACAAAAAATTACATAACCCTCACATGCTTTTATTGATTGACTTTTTAGAAAACTCTATTCAGGGAAAGGGACTAATGGCTGGGGGTTTAGAACATTGCAATAAATACCACACTTGGTGGGGGGGAGAAATCCAAAGGAACCCTGCTGTCTTATTACTATTGACTACAATATATTATGGCCTTGAGAGTTTGCATAGATATCATAAATAAATGACATGAAATAACATTTATTTTATTATTTTAATTTTAATTTTCAAAATTTTAAAAGTTGTCCAACTCAGCAATGACTCTGGACAGCATACAATAATAGCAATAATATTATAAAATGCAATTTAAAAAAAAATATTCAAATGCTGGAAAGACAGAAACCATTAAAATGGCATATAAATCAAATAAATAAACAAACAAATGCTGGTAAAATGCACAGGAATCACAACTCTAATTCAAAGCCTGGTGAAAGAGCCTGGTTTTCAGAGTTCTTTAAGAACAGCCAGGAGAGACCCTAGATGTATCTTGGAGAGAGTTAGTGATACATCTAGGGTCTCTGCAGGTGTTGCAATGTCTTACACAAGAATAGCAATAGTAATAGCACTTAGACTTATATACCACTTCATAGTGCTTTACAAAGTCAATAAATTTCCCCCAACAATCTAGGTCTTCATTTACTGACCTCAGAAGGATGGAAGGCTGAGTCAACCTTGAGCTGGTCAGAATTGAACTCCTAGAATGAGCAGTGAGCCTGCATTTTAACCACTGCACCAGCATGACCCAGGAAAAGAAGCTCATCCATCGTTAATAGAAGACAGTGTTAACTTTTTATTATTATTTTTAAATCCTTCATGATGCTACAGCAGAGCTGGAAATAGTTGGAGGCCTTGATCAAACTCTGCTATAACTTTGGTTTAAAAAGGCAAATTTAATTTCTACTCAATTTTTACTCGAGTTTCAGACTCTGCTGAATGTATTGTATTCTTCAGTTGAGCAGGTTTTTGTTTCTCTTGCAAAATTTGTAAAAGTTGTAGAAGATTCCCCCTGTTATTTCCTCTCAACCATAACTTTCCTTTTTATCTAAAATATTATTTCTTTTGGGAACAAAAAAAAAAGAGTAACACACGAGTCCCTAATTTGACAGTTTCAGATAAGGACTTTGTGTCCTACTGTAATGGAAGTTACTTCTCCAACAATCAAACCTGTACTATGACCAACATTTTTTTAGCATAAAGAGGAAGCTCGTACAATATCAGCAGGACAAAAAAAATACTTTTACTTTTAATTTCTTTATAAATAAAAAGGAGGAAAGTTTTGTGTGACTGAATTCCACAAGGAGCGCAATGCTTCCCCAGCCATCAAGCAAAATAATCCTTGGCCCATAGGCAATGTGTTCTCTCATCCCCTTGAAAAATACAGGAAATCCTTGCTTACTGATGACTCATTCAGTGACCATTTTACACTTATTATGGTGCTGAAAAAGGAGATAATAATAATGATAAAGTTGGAAGGGACCTTGGAGGTCATCTAGTCCAACCCCCTGCTAGGCAGGAAACCCTATACCATTTCGGACAAATGGCTGTCCAGTTTCTTCTTAAAAACTTCCAGTGTTGGCGCATTCACTGCTTCTAGAGGCAGGTTGTTCCACTGGTTAATTGTTCTAACTGTCAGGAAGTTTCTCCTTAGTTCTAGGTTGCTTCTCTCTTTGGTTAGTTTCCACCCATTGCTTCTTGTCCTGCCTTCAGGCGCTTTGGAAAATAGCTTGACTCCCTCTTCTTTGTGGCAGCCCCTGAGATATTGGAACACTGCTTATAAGCAGTTCTCACACTTACAGCCATCTCAAGATCTGTGAAGTCATGTGATTGTGATTCAAGCACTTGGCAGCCAGTGCACATTTAGAATGGTTGCAGCATGTCATGATAACATGGTCACCATTTGTGATCATGTGGACAAGCAAAATCAGTGGGGAAGGCAGCAGGAAGTCAAAAATCACTTTTACCTGATGTTATACTTAATACACAATGATTTGCTTAATGACTGCAGCCCGAATTAACAGACTGGCATTGAGGTTGGGTATAATCATGTGATGTTTCACTTTATGACTGCATCACTTTGCAACTCCATTGCTGTCCCAGTTGCAGTTTTCTTAGTTGAAGAAATTGACAAAATATGGTTCTCTGCAGGACCTCATTAAGTCTTAATTGTTTGGAGTTGCCAGAATAGGATAGGATAGGATAGGATAGGATAGGATAGGATAGGATAGGATAGGATAGGATAGGATAGGATGGAATCTTTGTCACTTAACCAGCAAACATTAAAATGAAATTTCATTGTATTCAGCTTTCAAAAAATACCATTATGCATGTATCCCCCTACACACACATATATGACACAGAGAAACATCACAGTCTGATTCGAATGTATACATATGCATGGAGAAAAGAAAGCTAGAATCCTGTGAATTTACAAGACGAATGGAATAAGGAATAAAACTGTTACAGAATCTAGTAGTTCTGCTATAAATACTTTGAAATCTCCTCCCAGAGGAGAGTAACAGAAACAGACCATGAAGTGGGTGTGTGAGGTCTCTAATAGTGCTCTGAGCTCTAAGTACATAGTAGTTATAAGCAGTGTCCTGAATAATGGGAAGCGAGCGTCCTATAATCTTTTCATCTGTCCTTACCACTCTCTGTATGGACTTTCTCTCTGAGACACTGCTACCACCAAACCAAACAGTGATGCAGTTTGTTAAAATGCTCTCAATCATGAAACTCTTCCTGTAGGTTGTTCCTAAAGGAAGAAACCACTGTTACTAAACTGGGACCAGATAGAAATCTTCCTAATAACCCCTCAACCCAAATCATGGGATATTTGCTGGACCTATGATAGCATCTACTGATGCTACCACAATGAGTATATTACAGATTTTCTGCTATTTCTGCTAGCCAGGGTATGGCTTTTATTCTTTTTCATTACTTTGAGAGCATTGCAGTTTTGGCTACTCATTTTGCCTACATCCCAGATATTTCCAGGTGCTTCCAGTCACAGCTTTTCACTCTCAGCTCTGCCATTCCCTTGCAACACAAATCAAGGACACAGTATGCTTCTTACTGATTGTTCTCTTCCATTTTATCTTGCGTTTCCCCCCCTCCCCATCTGCAACCTGTCAGTTTGGAATATTTTGGCTATAGCTTAATACTTTTTTCATGTTTAGATATTGCTTGACAGACAGGCCACATGCTCAGAGCATTTCCTTGCATGAGATCTGTCTTTAGGTAACTTGAAAAGTGATGATATCCTTGATCCCATGCACCACCTATGCTCAATCTATTCTGCTCTACCACTGTTAAGGAGACTGGTTGTAGCTTATCTCACAAATTTTAGAAATGCTCAGTGGAAAGAGAATGAAAACCAGGAAATCCACCAACTTTCATAATAAAATTGTTAAAATTGTTATGACAGCACCAGTTGCCAGCCTTGTTCTTAAGGCAAAAAGGGTTTGACATCAGAGCAGCACACTTTATACTAACATACTTTTCTGCCAATTTAAGGTCTATTAACCTAGCCATCTGAATGCCCAGAGAAAGCAAGCTTGCTTTGGCTTCTACAGAATTTGTTATGTGTTCCATAAATCATTCTTCCTTTGAAGATCCCCCTTCCACAACACATAACACCTGCCATTGCAGCTTTCATGCAATATTTTTCAAAGCACAGGTCAAAAGCACACAAAGTAATACAGGCAAATACTTGCTTGGGGAGTGTGTGTGTGTGTGTATGTGTATGTAAGAAAGGAAGCAGAGAGGGAGAGGGAGAGGGAGACAATTATCTGCTAACCCTATAGAAAATTGGGTGCAGACAAAATGGGCACCCAATATCAAATGTTTTGGAGTGGTTTATATCAAATGTTTTGGAGTAGTTTTTCTTCATTTTTATGAATAGACAGAATGTGGTTATATAATAAATATTTTATTATTAATATGTGTTTCTTAGATAGCAGTTTTCTCCCCAATGTATTCCAAAGAGCTGTCTGATTCTAACCTTCCCATAATTTCCACTGGAATAGTCAGATATAAAAAAAAGTTGGTTGTGAATTGATTTTGGTTAAAATTCTGTCTCTGCACAGCATTTTTCCCTTACTGGATAAATAGCAGAATTTAAATTTCAAATGAGGCTGATAAACAGTGATTTTGTATTTTATCATTTCCAGATTCATGATGTAAGCTAGAACCTGCCTCTCTTCATCCTCTTCTATTTATTTCCCTCCATTTGTCTTCCTTTTTCACTCAGATCCCCATTCTGAAGTTTATTCAGTTTATTGAAGCTTAATGCCATTCAGTTCAGGTGATGAAGAGTGCAAGGAATCGAAATCAGGAGCAAAATGCCTTGAATTATGAACATTGTTTCAATATATGTCTCCGAAGAAGATTTTGCTATTCTGAGGAGAGGGATAAGATGCCCTTCTGTTTCATGAATCACATCTGGCAATTTAACCCCCTACTTGCACTGTTCACTGGAGTTACCATTATTAAACTGGAAAAATATTGAAAATCACGTTCCTAAATTTAGGAAAGCATATGTGACTTTTTTTTTAAAAAAAGGTGTCAAACTTTATTTAAAATATTACATTCATAGTCCTAATTAAGCTTCATTTGCATGCAATGTGTGGATTTATCTAAGACTGAGTGTATTCTTGTTTAGATATAACACATATTTCTATCCATTTTACCCTGAAGGATAGCATGGAGAATTTTAGAGGCATGAGCAGGCATGCTAATTTTGAGAAAAAGAAAGATCCAGTGAATGAATGCATGGTATAAAAATAATCTCAAAGAGAAAAGACTTCAAATAATACTTAGGAATAACCCTTTCCTCTCAGGCTGAAGCAATTCAATTGTTCCACATCCTCTTTAGGGATTCAAAACAATCTACTTCACCATTTATTTCCTCTTCTTCTTCCTTTCTTTTTCTATTTCCTTAATTCCTTACCTTTATATGTTTTTCTTCTAAGAATGTTCTTATCTTTCCTCTTATATAACTAAGGGATGCTGCAAGTATAACATTTGTGTGTGTGTGTGTGTGTGTGTGTGTGTACATATGTATGTATCATGTTCCAGAGAAAAAAATATATTTATACCTCTTAAGAAGATTTCCATTAAGATCAGAATTAACTGTATATATTTAGGTAGATACACTTTAGGTGGATACACAAAAATCTGAAAATAATAAGCAACACTGAGGACTTATTTTATTAAATGACAGACAATGGAAGAACAATTCAGTGTATGCTTGTTCCTTGTTAATTTCCTGCCTCTTCGCTCACAAATCCATTCTGAGTTTTTTACGTTAAATTTCAATTTAATCTAAGAGAAACTTCATATTTATATACAATTATTTGATTTTTTTAAAAATATACATAGTGCATATTTTTTAAAGTGCATGTTATTCCAACATATGCGTTTTAAATGTACCCTAAAACATGTTTGAGCCAATATGTTGTTACACCGAGAGAATAGCAAAATCTGATAAACAGCTACATTCCAGCCATCCATTAGTCTTAGAGAGGTACACAACTTATCAGTTTCTCTTGAAAATGAAATCAGTTTCTCCTGAAAGATTTGAGCCAGCAAACATCCCTAAAGTCCTTCCTATATTGAGAATAACAGAGTGAGATGGCTATTCCTGAGCCTTAAATGTTCAGTTCTGAAATCATTACTGGGTTGTGTCTATTGCGAAATAATATGCCACTCAGTCAACTTTTACTACTGGCACTTCTACTGTTCCAGAACATTGATGGATTGTATGGAATGCTGCCAAACTTCCTCAACCATGCTTTTTTGTGACCTGATATACTTCTTTGCTTTTATGCAGAATCAGGCAAAAGATAAATAGCCATACCAGATCCTCATCAACCCCCAATTATATTGATTGCTAATTATTTTAAGTTGATATAACTACTTAAACTTCAGAATATAGCTATATTGGTCATGTCCTTTTTTCCATATGTGGTTCTTTTGCCAGAGTTGTCCCCAGGGGAGAGAGGGGAGCTTGTTGTGGCAGCTACAGCATTGCAGCATATGTAAAGAAGGGTAGGGCTTCTATCACATAATTGTCAAACCATCTCGGCTTTTTTTGACACCCTCCCTGCAGGCACTTCTGGTTATGGCCTGTATTTTCCTCCTATTTTTAAGTTCAATTTCTGTAATATGGGATTCCATCAATTTTACAATATCCCCCGTCTTTCTTTATTTTTGTGATTCTGGATGTTTGGAAAAGGCTCTGAAAGTGAACCTAAGAGGGAGGCTGCAAAAATAAAATTATCTTGTTCAGGCGTGTAAAGGTTATCTGAACAAAGACTGTTTTGTTGTTGCCTTTGTTGTTAGTATTGTTTTAAAAGTAGTCCTTGGTATGAATATCTTCATTATAAGAATACACTGAAATTATACTGAGCAATCTGATCAACAGAATTGCATCGATGAGACAGATGTTCAGAAACATCTCTATTATATTATTATGTGATTAATTATATGTTTTATATTGGCCCAATACAATACCTCTTCAATCAATGCAGCCCAGATAAGCCAAAAGGTTGTACACCCATGGTCTCTGAGTTTCAGAAATTTTCAGCAGAAATGGAGATGTAGCCCAACTACTCTCCTAAATATTTGATATATATATTCAGCTCAGGCAAATAATGGAAACTTTTTTTTTAAGAAAAAGCAGTCATTCTGCCAATTTCCTTAATAATAGGGCAACTGTAATCAGTCCCAGAACATACCTGAAACAGTGCCTGGATCTTTTCGAGACAAAAAAAGAACTAATTTGTTCCAATTGATTTAGAGAGCATGGCCTTAATAAAATCTCATGGATTACAACCAACCTACTGTAAGCCTCCTTCTGCCCATGACAAACATGCATTGTAAGTTATGCCAAGGATACATTTAATATATTTGGTTAATTCTGCCTTTTTGCCATCGGCACCAAATCAAACCTCTTAAGATTTAGGAAAGGACTCAGAATACATTTGTTAAGCCTTTTAATCATTTTAAATGCTTCTAACTGTTAAAAATATTTGTTGATTTTTAAAGTTTTGTTGTGTTACTTTAATAGTGGTTTAAATTATACTTTTCCCTTAATTGTACTACTATGAACCACTGAGGGAATGAGCATCATAATATACTAAATAAATAAAATAAATGAACCTTACCATGAAGAAAGTATACAATTGCATTGTAGTGAATACAGTACATGAACTCCAGAAACCTATGGTGCAAGCATACAACTTGTACAATATTCTGGTGACCTTGCCGAAAAGGATTCAAGGCCTAGATCAGGGATGTCCAACCTTAGCAACTTTAAGACCTGTGGAGTTTAACTCCCAGAATTCCCTAGCCAGTCATGCTGGCTAAGGAATTCTGGGAGTTGAAGAACACAGGTCTTAAAATTGCAAGGTTGGGTACTTCTGCTTATATCCATGCTATACTAACACTCAGGCTTGGGAACCAATCAGTCTTCTCAGTAATCCATGGAAGTCCTAATTGGCCTCCCCAGGCCCAGTTAGTTTCTCAATAAAGCTACCCTATGAGGTCTATGTGAAGTTTCTATCGTCTCTGTGAGGATAAAGAAAAATGTGAGTTTCATTTTTTTCAACTAGGGGCATATCCACACTTATCATTGAAACTCCTCATGGTTTGTACTCTAACCAGCTTGACCTTAAGTTAGTTTAAGAAAGTGTTGTCCAGACTGGGAGAGTAAGGCAGCAGTTATGCAAGCAATCACATTTTTCTATTGAACAATTCCTTTGCTGCAATATCCTCCAAAATTTTGGTTTCATATAAACAGTTACCAATCCTTTTCTTCTTTTGATGGATGTCCCTGAATAAATTAACTTCTTCTGTCAGTACACAAAAAGAGCAAGTTAATGTATATATTCAAAGGTAAAAAGCATCAAAATGCAGATATATGCAAGAATAACTAAAACAATAACCCTTTCAACCATGTATTCTTATTGTTTCTATACCATAATTCTTTTTATCAGATTAAAGAAATAGCATAGTTATATATATTCTTTATATATATATATAGAGAGAGAAGATTGCTAGTATGAAACTTAGCAGAAACCTTTTTTAGTTATTAAAATTAATTGATTCTTGTCATTAATATTTATTTTCTCTCCTTTTTTTAGTAGCTAGCCTTTCCCCTAGGCTCCCCTTTACTGAATGTATTTGAGCAGAGCCATTTGTTGATGGTGTTTAATATGGATAACTAAGAAATAAGATGAATGTGAAAAGCTAACTGACCCCTTCAATGCTGTGGTTCTATTAACATGTGGTAATTCTACTAAATCAGGATTGCAAAAAGTCAGGACAACTACTGAATGATAGCATATGGAAACCTCAAACCCAAAGCGAAGCCTTAATATGTGGCATTTTTAAGAAATTACCACTAAATAAAGATTTGGCTCTTCTCAGCCTGTATTTAAAATGGCATTTATTCCAGTTTCAGAAAATGTTCAATATTTCCTAAAGGCTAAAATGCCTTTCAGCTGCAGGAAATCAGGGGCTAGGATATAACTCAAAAGCACTATAAGTTTATTTCCTGCATCCTATACATAAGAATTTGATCTACTAGCGGTCAAGGCAAATTGGCACAGATAGGAGTCAATGGACTTTAGGGGACCTGGACTTAGATCTCTTATGGAAACATAGCAACTCCAACTCCATGTGACTGACCTTGCCCTCAGGCTCAGCTGGGTTATCTCCTACATTGTCCATAATGGAAGCAGAAATCTTTCATTTATAAAGTAAACTGTTCATTGAGAGGCATGCTTTTGTCTCTGCTAGGAGAATCATTGAGAAGATATATGCCATCTGACTTTTCCCAGGCTTTATATTCTGAGCAACAATCTGATTTATGTACAAATATAGGCATGAGTCACAAGCTAATTTTGTGCTCAGCATGTGCCTTGTTCATCTGAGATGACTGAGAATTATGTTCCTCATTTAAAATGAGTTATCATCTCAAGACTAAAAATAAGATAGCATCATATTCTCCATAAATATTGTAAGAGATTTGCATTTTTATTTTATATGTATGATTAAAGCTAAATATTTCACCTATGTACAGGGTTTACTGCAACAATGGCTGAATTTAATTTACTAGCAAAATTATTTCTTATTCATTCTGGTTAAAATAGAAATTTTAAATAATTATGAATTTCTCTGTGTAACAGATAGAACTATTGCAGCCAATTAGAGACTCACACAGAGAAAATATTTAGATGATTGTTTTAATCAAATTTAACTGTATTTTTCTTGCACTTTATTTTTCTGGAAACACTATGCCTGGTTCTAAGAAGCACAGATAATAAAGAACAAATTGGATTGTATTCAAAGGAGGACTACAAAGATTGTGAGGGATTTAGAAACCTATAAGGAATGATTAAGGGTTCCTTGTATGTTTAGCTTACCAGAACAGATGAGTGAGGACAATATGATAGCAGTCTTCAAACATCTCAAAATATTATCACATATAAGAAGGAAAAAGTTATTTTCTACTACTCAGTGGAAACAAAGAAATTCAATAAGGTACAAAGAAGTAAGTTCAATCTACATGTCAGGATTGAATCACATGATTGCTAATGTTTCTTCCAAAGCATTAATATGATTACATAAACTTTAAAAAGTTCAAATTTATAATAATTAGTTTTTAGGTATGTGGGGTTTTTAATTTTGACTGATTTCTAAACATTTTTTGCGTTGCTACCACAGAATGGTGAGTCTGCTGTCTTTAAACCTAACTCTTTAGCTTTCCAAATGTTTTGCTGTTTCTGCTGGTTTAATAATATATCTCTTATTTTCCTTTACAGCCTTTAATAATGTTGACTGTTAGAACTCTGAAAACAATTCAGAGTTGAAAAGGAGAGCTGAAAATATATGTATAAACAAATAAATCAATACAATACCCACCTGTTTGCTAGAATTGCAGTTCAGTCAAATTATATTTCCTGTTTTAAGAGGACACTACTAGATAATTTCCCAGGAGGAGAGAAACTTTTCCTAATATATAAAAGTAATGTCTACAAAGAGCAGAGTGTTAATCCAATAATTAAATGGGAAAGATACATTATTTGATATTTTTGCCTATTGCTAAATTAGAATCAAAAGAGGTAGAGGCAAACAACGAATTGTCAGAAAGCCAAATGTCCATCTGTTGAATTTATGGAAAAATCAAGAATAGCATAATACGATTTCTAGTCTTTTTATGGAAGTTAAAGCAAGTTTTTGAGAATTCACTTTTGGGAAATGGATAAGCAATAAATTATCTGAATGTCATCCTTCTTTCATTTAGCCAATCAACTATATATACACATGGCTGAAAACAGAAGTGCATTTTAAACATGAACTATCATCATAAAATGTTGAGAAGAGAAACCTGAGACTTTTCTTTGATTCCATGCTGTAGTATTTGAAGCCATGGAGTTATTAGGACAGATTACAAAGAACAATACTAGGCATAGACTTGAGCAGCTTTTCTCAATCTTTTTACTTTGGAAAACACTTGAAATAATGTTCAGATTTCAGAAAATTCCTGCTTGAAAACTGAAGAAATATAGATAATATGTCTACAGAATATTCTATTCTCTGTAGAAGAGAATACAATTCAATTCTAACTGCACAAACCATATTTTACAATGTTATTACAGCAAGGTGTATGTCGTTAGTGGTGCATAAAAATTCCCAGCACTGTGAGCACTAGCATTGCACAATATACAAAATACTAAGATTTTTTTTATCACAATCAGTCATGGATACCCAGTTGAGAAATACTGGTCTAGAGCTTCACATGACCTGAAGGGATTTTTTTTACAGATTCTTTTTTAAAAAATTGAACAGTAGATTCTATCACCAGTCATATCTGAATTTAAAAAATGATTCTTCATATTACTGAGGTGTGAATTTAAAATTTTAAACTCTACTTCTGTGAAAATATTCTCTATTTCTCTTAAACATTCTATCTACTTCTTCACAAACAAAATGTGCCACCATTTCTTCAATTTGGTCATGTTCTGAACTTGACAAAGCACTAGGTGCATGATAAGATGATTATAGATGAATAGTATTGAAGTAACAGAATTTGAAAAAAACAATTTGGAGTGAGGAGCATAAATAAATTTATTATCACTGTGGAGGTGTGACTGGCTAGTACCTATATTTTTATTTTTATCTGTGATGTCCTTGGTGGAGAACTCTGCATTCCAAGGACTCCATAGTTCAATCCTGAGCTACATATATTCTGTTCCATTTGTTTATCTCTATCTTTCTGTCTATCTGTCTGGAACCCACATCCAAAATTATTAAAGATTCTAAAAAGAAAAATATTACATAAAAAAGAACAGTGTCCTCAAGTGTGTATAAAAGGAATAAAAAAAAAAAATCAATGGTCCCACCACAAAAACTCTTTGTTGTCCTTCATCTTATTTAATCCTGTTTGGCTTTAGGAATTAAGGTTACAACCCTCCTCCTGCCCCCCCGCCCCCCCCAAAAAAGAAACCCACTAGAGAATGAAGAGAATGTTTTCTGTAGACTTTAGTCTTTGTTCTCCAAATATCAAGGGAATCTAAAGGAAAGCACTTGGGTAAATACACAGTCTTAATAGAATGTGAAGCCATTCTCTATAGCTTTTTGTAATCCCAGAGAAGGATGGACTCTCATTCTGGCAAACATGGTTATACCTTACATCAGGAACTTTATGTAAACAGGACAAGATCACACAAAAGAAAATACATTTTGAAAAAGAATTGCATACTGAGAAATGGAGGTTATATGAGAGCCATAATTTGTTGCAAGCAAAGAAAATATAATAGCAGTTTCTGTGCAATAGATGAAACAAATACAGCATTTAGAAAAGATGGTCATTTTTCTTAATAACAAGGCGTTAACCATTATTCTTAAAGTTGTTCATTTGGGAATAAATTCCATTGAACACTGGGCATTTACTTTTATGTAGACATGTAGAATTGAATAGGAAACATTCTTAGCTCAATTGCTAAACATCTTAGTTAGAACCAGCCTACAGAATATAACTATTGTCATATTAAAGTTAAAGCAAAAATAAATAAAAGAAAAGAAAAATAAAATAAAAATTGTAATAACAGTGCTAAGATTTACAGTTATAATTCTCTAAAATACATAAATCAGTTAGCATTAAGTGATAATGAAGAGCAGATAGTATTGCAGGGAATTAAGACTTTTCTTGCTAGGAATCTTGCTATGGAAAATATACAAATGACAATTATACTACATAGAGATGAAGATGGACAACTTTATATCCCCAAATTCACTTCTTTCTGTTGTTCTGTAAATGAATATTCAAAATCTGAAGAGTCCCCCCATTATTGTTTTCCCTGAGTTTCAGTGTTCTGTCGAAGGCCTTCTGCTTCTGGAGAAAAGTCAAGATGTAAATCTAATGCAAGATGGCCAGATTAAAAAACACATAAAACATTCAATGTGTTGCATTACTTTATTTTTCTACCTTTCAGCAAAAAAGTATGATTTGCATCAGGATTCAGGGGAAAAGGTAGTTTTTCCTCTAGCAAGGGAAGAAGGGGACAAACTGCTTTTGTGGATGTGAGATTCTTAAATATTCACGTGGTGTCAAAAGAGTTTGTTTTATCAGTTTTATTTTTTTAATGCCCAAGGCTTTGGGGGATCAATAGACATCTCTGAAGTGTATTTATGCACATCTGGTCTATGCTGACATGCAGCATATCTCCTGGGTTTTAGGCAGGAATCTTTCCAACATTACATGGACACGTTGGGGACTGAATGTAATGTATTTTGTATTAAAAAGAGTTTGCCTGGTGGCTTCATATTCATGTTGATTTCAGAGTTTTGTTACTTGATATGCTAATGCTACTTTAAAGCTTTTAAGATTAATCTAACATTGTGTTTAATTCTTTACTCTTTTGCTTATATTTCTGTCTGTTACATTTCAACATCTCATCATAATATTGCTCAAGGCAATAATGTTTTATTCTCCTCAGATCAGCCTTGAAAATACTTAAGAATTTCAAGGTGTGATATTTATTTATAAATCATATTTATATGGCCAGTCATCTCTCAGAATGTGATTTTTTTTTAAAAAAATTAAAATATTAACATTACACAGTTTGCTTGGCTAAATCCTATTTTTATAAAAGTTATTGCCTTTTAAAAAATCATTCTAATCAATAAGTTACCTTGTTATTTCTAAAAGTCTGCCCTGAATGAACTAAGATGTACATTCTTGTACATACTCCAGTAGTTTTGGAGATGGGTTTTCAGGACTGCACTATATTTCATCAGCATTCCTACATATACATAGCCTCTGCTTTGATTAGGCAGGCAATAAATATGCTATTACAGAGATCACTCTATTCAGTCACTCCCTCCTGTATTAAGCGTAGTTTGAAGGTAAGCCACAAAAAAAACTTTCTACTTTGAAAAGTTAAGCTGGACTTTCTAAATAAGATTAATGCCCATGGTCTACACAAATTATTCCTGTGTCACTCAGGGGCTGCCTTTTTCCCATGTATAAAAAACAGTATTACTCCTGGCAAAGTGCACAAACACGCTTTGAAATGTATGAAGGCAGGGACTGCTGTCTGAATTTTGAATTCAAATTACAGCCTGCATTAATTACAAGTAGTAAAAGTTTTCTTTGATTAAGATTAATGATGCTGGCTCTCAGAGCTGATAGTGGGACAATGGTATTTGCATTGTAAAACATGTATCAGCATATATTATAAACAACACTTCACCACAGTGATATGCACTTGCCAACTTGGGTGAGGCTCAATAGTGCAAGCCATGTCCTTAAAATTCCAATTCATTGCCAAAAATAAGATATTATTTCATATCATGCTGACTGAAATTTTATTTCTTTTTAAGAGGGGGAGATAATCACTTGGAGTTTTTCCACAAAATCTTATTTAAGAATCCTATAAATAATAAAGAGTTGAAATCAGATTGATTCTGACCTGGTTAGGAAAACGTACCCATAATGATACCATCTGACCATGTGTTACCATCTGGAATTACAATTAAAACCATACAGTCTTCAATGTAATATAGTATTACGAACAGTTTTACACAGAATAGCATCATTATTTGCTAGTTTAATTATTACTTCATTCTAAGAATAAAAGATATATTGGGAAATGAAGGAATTTGGTTCTAAGTATCCAAGCATAATATTGCACTGAGAGATAGACTTTTTTGAAAAGGGAATCAAAAAATTGATTAAATAAATGAAGTAGAATAGCAATATTATACACACTGAATAATGAGCAAATCCTACTGAATTTAGCCTTACTGTCTGTCTGTCTGTCTGTCTGTCTGTCTGTCTGTCTGTCTGTCTGTCTGTCTGTCTGTCTGTCTGTCTGTCTGTCTGTCTGTCTATCTATCTTAAGATTATAATAGTACACAAATAAAGAAATAGACATAGTACCACTACTTTTTATTTTCACATATTTTTTTACAGTCAGAAATGTGAAAATATCTGAGATGGAATTAGATTTACCTAGTTGTTTATGAACAGCAATATTTATAATGCTGTAAAACATCTCAAGACACTAAAAGTTTTTAAAACAAAATTACACCACCATCAAGCTGTATACAAATATAAGCAACAAGAATCAGCCATCTTAAAGCCTTAATTTTATGTCAATCTTCCAGAAACTATAAATTGTAATATTTCACACTGCTCTTTTTTCAATTTGCTAATAATTGTTGTATGGCCTATTTATATTATATATACTATATATATGAATTTCATTTATTAAATGCATTCTTTCTAAAGGAAGCATGAAACCCATTATCTCAGCTATCAAGTTCAGGACACAAAGAAGAAAAGCAGAACAAATTGATAGTTTATTTTTTTTGCATCCATTATTCAAGAGATTATATAAACATACTGTAGGTGTATATATTTCAAATTAAAATTAACATCACAAGGAGCTGTACTAGAAATGAACAGGGTGGTTCACTACATCATAAAAATGTAATACAAGTGTTAATTTATTCTCTCAAATGCCTAGCAAGCAGGAAAAAAAATAGTTCCACCAGATACAACAAAAGAAAAAATGTACTATGGGTTGACCAGTGTTGATGGATACTTAATTTTAACAGTAAATTATAAGAGAGAGTTAAGGGAAACACTCCTGAATTGGATAAACTGTTATGCAGAAACTGGGGGGAAAGCTTCATTTTCTATAAACTGAAGTTTGCCCCTTAGAGGTACAAAATGAATTATTTTGTATTTGTAGCTCTGGACATTTAGTAGGCTTCCTAATCAGGAGTTTTCCCCAAGTTAGATGTTTGATTTAGTTGGTTGTCTTATATCTTAATCATTCACACTCTGATGGAAGAGTGACATTTTGTATCTGCTCAAAGGAAAATGGAATCACCCTCTCTGTGTACAAAACCAAATGTGGAAAAAATATGCTTTATCAGAAAATGTTTTTTTTATCTCTACAGGTTCCCAATAATATCCTCCTCTTACTTTTACTCCTTACTCATGTCTACTTTTTAAATCCCCATTTATCAAGTTTTTTTTACCATAGGAGATTCAGAAATGATATTATGATTTTGCTATTCATATTTATAGTGAACTTCCAAAGGCTGCTTAATATTTTTATTCCCCTCGGACAGTACAATGTTTATTTTGCCTTGCCTCTCCTTATCATTCCCATTTGTCTTTTTTTTGTACCACAGAGCAACTGCAGCAACTGGTAAACACAATAGTCTATCAATCCTCTACTGTCAATCTATTCATCCCATAAACACTTCTTCAGTCATTCTCTGCCAGCAATCCATCTTGTCTTTTCTCCCTGATTTACCAATCAGTTCTCTAGTCCCTGAACTATTCCTTGCCTCAATCCATCTCCTGAATCCTGGAACCCTAGATACATCCTTTCTACCCAGTGACCCCTAATCAATTTTCAAGTCCATTGTTTACATTGCCTCCAGGACATCCTCTATCTACTTCAGTCAGTTCCAGATGTCAGGGTTTGGTTTTTTTTGAAATATGTATTTCAAAGATATATATATCAAATACACACATACATACACTTTGCAACAGTTAAATCCAGTTGAGTACTTATTGGATAGAAAGAAGAACGACAATATAGCAACAAATTTTGTTTCAGGTTGGAATTTCTCAAAAGAATGAATTATGTGACCTGGGTCTAAATAAATAAAAAGAGGCATCCAATAAATTCTCACTTAGTTTGACATTTAGCTATTACATTTTTAGGTTCAAGGTACATTAAGACAGGGCTCAAGAATCAATGGCCAAGGAATGCATCTGATTATCTATAGTCTAGTAGAATGATTAGGAGATGTTATCATGGACAGCAGCAAGAAATAGCTACCAGATAATTTTTATACCTAGACCTTAATCACCCTTTTGGAGTGATTTGTAGCATTTTGTCATAATTCACCATATATTGGAAGAAGCCAAAAAAAAGAAGTTTAAGTTCATGCAATATTTTTGTATATGCTGCTATTAAGGAAGATTTGGATTAACAGATTAGGGTTATAGTCCTACATCAGAAGAATGATGTTGTGATACATCAATCAGTCTAAATTTAGTCAACTCATTGAATTTTGAGCAATGATATAGATTTCAGAGGCCATGCCTAGGCTCCGCAGCTTAACTAACAAGCAAGAGTTTAAATCCAACATTAAAAAATGGGGGAAAGATGGTGATATGAAAAAAGAATTGTATGAGAGTAGAGATACTGACTTAGGATCAATTGATAGATGATAAGATGATTTTTAACATATGCTATGCTAAGAGTAAATATCATCTATCAGATGTAACACTGTGGCAATATGTACAGCTACAGCATCTGTTAACAAAGTTGTTGAAATTTTTTCAGTTTCTCAGAAACTCAGGATACTAGAACTGGTGAAAAACTAAAACTAAAACTACTATAAATTTGATATGCAAAAAAAAGAGAGATGAGTTGAATAAAGAATTAGAGGTTCATATATTGCCTAGACAATGTGTCTTAACTTCTATCCTAGAGTGTCATAGACTTTAACCCACAAATTATACAACAAAAAATATTTAGAATTTACCTGTAATTCCATACATATTATATTTATAGAAAAGCATTGTCTAGGACAGCATTTTTTTAGATGTTATAAGGATGTAATAATACATATTTTATCATGTCCCATACTGAATAAGTTTTGGGAGAAAGAAGAATTAATTTCATATTAAATAAAGGTAAAATAACTTAATTTTAGCTTTCTATCCTATGCTCACTCATTTCTTTGTTTGGTTTTCAACCATTTATTTAAGGGCAAATTGTCCAGCCCTTCATCAGCAGTTGCGTTTGGATAGAAGAGAATTACACATGTCACAGCAAGAGTTTTTGAATGATGTAGCATTGTACTTGCATCAGAAGTTATGATTACATAATTATATCATTTGCACAAGAAACATACAGTTTTTTAAAGTTAAGAACATAGAACATAAAATAATTGAGTTATAAGCGACCTCAGACGTCTCCTCAAGCAGGAGATCCTATATCATTTCAGACAAATGATTATCCAGTTTTTGTTTGGAAGCCTTCGGTGATGGAGCACCCACAATTTCTGAAAGCAAGCTATTAATTGCTCTCACCATTAGGAAATTTCTCATTAGTTCTAAGTTGCTTCTCTCCTTGGTTAGTTTTGAACCATTATTTCTTGTCTTGCCTTTTGGTGCTTTGGTAAATAGTTTGACCCCTTCTTTAATAACATCATGATAATTGTGTCTCTACTTTGATATCATTGTGACATGTTATGACACTAATTATCCTCCTGACTAGTATTTCACTCTTGAGTTTGTGCTTGTTTAAGCCTCCAGGCTAAAAAGCAGGAGACTGCAAGTTCAAGTACACTTGTAGCCATGAAAACCTGCTGGGTGACTTTGGGCCAGCCAGCCTTTCTCTCAACCCAACTCACCTCCCAGGGTTGTTGTTTGGGGCAAAATAGAACTAGAAAGACAAATATGTTAACCACTTTGAGTTATTTGTATATATAATAAAGGCAGATAAATAATAAAAATTAATAATTTATTTATACTATTTTCTAATACCTATGCTCTTTCTAAACTGATTATTTCCAAATAATTTTTATTCCTCTATATCAGGGTGTCAAACTGCTGGCCCCCATTGCTGGCAATGGCAAAGAAGTCGTGATACGTCGTGATATGTCATGTGACATTGCGAGTTTGACACCCCTGCTCTATATCTTCCGTTTTCCTCCTTATTCTTTCCCTCTTGGTAGAGGACCCGAGACTGAGGAAGATACATATCCCCATAGGGGTGAGAAAAGAATTTTTTTTATATAGAGTGTATAATGTTACCACTTCTTAAAAACCTTGCCAAAAAGGTTTTTGCCAAAAAAANATAGTACTATTGTCTCTGGGCTTGTGTCTGACATGAATGTTCCTAATGTACCAAATTATGAATTTTTAAAAAATTACTTAATTGGTGAAAATAAAATGTTTGTAACCACATGTAAAAGCTCAAGAGCTTTTAGTTCACATATTAACCACAACTTCTTTGTTCTTCACTCTGGTGAGGCAAATAGCTGTCACATAAAATAGCAATATTGAACAAAAACTTTCACTGTGAAAAAAATGCTGCATTCCTTATAGTTGAGCATAGTAACTTTCAAAGACAATTTCACAAAATTTATTCTTACAGTAATATATATTTATTTATATCTGAATTACTCCTGCTCCTATCTACTTTGGTTTTAAAGCTGGAACATTCTTTTCCTGGGTATCCAAAAAGTAAAGAATGGAAAGAAATGGAATGGTTGCTAATTATGAGCAAAACCACCTGACAAAAGTAATTGTTCAGATCTCTGAGTTGTAAATCCTGTCAAAGCATGGTTACTAATGACTCTGTGAGTTATTTTGCTTCATACCTGGAACAAAAATGTAAAGTAATATGGGGTTTCTGCTGGCAGAAAACTAGCCAGTAAAAATGTTCTTATTTTCCCTTCTGATCTCCTCTCAAGATTGGCTTCAGCAACCCTTTAATGACTTGTATTTGATTTATTATAAAAAGATTTAGCACAAGTCAGTGTTTTTGAGTTTCCTTTAAAGTCCAATAGATAAAACCAAAAGGGATTATACTTTTAAAACATTTGTTCTGCTCTCTTCTTCCAGCTTGTAAATTTAAAACAAGATGGTGAGAGGTGCTCTTGCTAATAAGATGATTGCTGTGCTATTAAAATCTCACAACAAGCCATCCAAATAGTTGAAGAAACTGAAAATATTTTAATAGCCATCAGGGACAGACAACATTTTGCTAGTCAGAACAGTTTCTAAAATAATATTATTTCAGTCTTTAATGACTGAAAATGATGTCACTATGACCAGATTGAAAAAAGTTGCCCCTTTTTGTTTTGGGGTTTTTTTTTGGGGGGGGGAGGCTATTTTGAATGCAAAGGTGATGTGCAAAGTTTTCATTTTCACACAGCTTCAAAACAAGACTACTTTTAAAACTGTTTCAGGTCTCACTGTGGTTCTCTTACTTTTGATTGGCAATTGGCTACAGTCTATCCAAATTCCTCTCAGCCTCCTCCTTTGCAACTGCATTATAGTCAAGTGCTGTCCAAACTATGTGACTTGGATACAGACTGTGGACAATCCCAAAGCCACTCATCCTGGAAATTATGGGGCACCTTGTGAAAAACAAATGTTTCTTTTCATACAGTGCCATCCTGAAGTGGTATAATGCTACCTGAATTGCTTTGTCAAGATGAGTCAGGTGGACTTTTTGCTTTAGCAAATATTGTTTCATTTCCACAGCCAGAATCACTTCACTAATGCAAATCTATAGCACTTTGCAGAGAGACTTACTAAGCCTTGTCAAAGTTCAACGTGTGCCTTTTGTATTGCACATTTCTGAGGAAAAAAATCTTGTTTTATGCAAAAGGAGACAAATTATTTCTTTTTTGATAAAAAGTACTTTGAAATTGTTTGAAGGTTTTATCAGGGAAGCAAAGTTATTGTATAGCCTTTATGTTAGGACAGCCAACTCTTTTTATCTGAAATAATTGCCTTCTTCTAAGTAAGATGTACGATCTTGTGTAAGGGTGCAAATGGAGCAGCGAGAGAGAAAGGGAATGCCCACTTGGCCAGCCATCAGATGCATCAGACTTGATGATCAGATTGCAGATAGATTAAAAGGTACCTATTTTATGGGCAAATGTGTACACTTTAAATGAGGGGGATATTGTGGGTAGGAGTGAAGAGGGTGAATTTGTTAAAGAGATGAGAAAGATACAGACAGTCCTCATCTTACGTCTATTTGTTTAGTGACCATTCAAACTTACAACCTCATTGTAAAAGGTGACTTATGAACGTTTTTCACACTTACAACTGTTGCAGCATCCCCATGGTCATGTGATCAAAATTTGGATGCTTGGCAACTGCTTCATATTTATGATGGTTGCAGTGTCCCCAAGTCATGTGATCACCTTTTGCAACCTTCTGATAAGCAAAGTCAATGGGAAAGTCAGATTCACTTAACAACTGTGTTCCTAACCGAACAACTACAGTGATTCACTTAGCAACTGTGGTAAGAAAGGTCATGAAATGGCGCAAAATTCACTTAATAATTGTCTCACTTAGAAACAGAAAATTTGGGCTCTATTGTGGTAGTAAGTCGAGCACTACCTGTAGTTGAATGTTGATTTTTCACTAAGGATTTTGAGGCCAACCCAATTCAGCCCTTAATACCCTTATTTAATTATTAAATAAGTATATTATTAACCTTGTATACTTCGAGGACTACCTGTATTGATTTAGTTGTTCTTTGATTGTGAGACCACATTTGTCTATATATGCATCAACATTCATCCCAAAACATTTTAACTGCAGGTAAAAAATTAAAGAGGGACAATCTATTATAGCATTACAACCATGAAGCTTTGCAAAAGACACACAGAGAGTTGATAGCTCTTGAATAAAGACACGGAATGAAACAAATTTCATATTCCTTCTTACTATGTGACAGTGGAATGATCTCCTTTCTTCTGAAACTTATCTCTAATAAAGGCACTGCTTATTTTCTTTTGGATTTTATCTTTGAGAGAGATGTAATTGCATGAACTGCTACTGTTGCACAAAAGTACACCACATCTTTATTTCTCATCTTTCATGGAGATGGAGATAACTTCTGGGCATTGAGATGCACCGTGTTCCTCTCATTCACAACATATGGCATTAGAAATATGCTTTAGGGAGCACACTAACATTCATTTCTCAGCTGATGGTGGCACAAATTTTAATTTCAGTTCATAGCTATTAAAAGGTCCAGGAACATACAATTTAAGTTTCTTTGGATAAATCCCTACTGGCTGAAAATCATATGTTTTCAAACAACAGAAACTGTATATAGGAACATGTACAGCTGGTGCATTGTGCCTTAGCATAATCTATACAATGATAATTAACATTTTCATTTATCACAATAACATTTGTCAGTTGATTTTTACAGTACTAAAAGGAAAATCTTAGAGGAACTTAAAAGGATTTAAGAGGAACTAGAGAGTACTTAACGAGAAATCTTAGAGGGAACATACAGCATTTAGAGGGGAAATATTTCCAGTAATACAAACATTAACTCTAGAAAAGTCAGACAAAACTGAACAGAATTGTCTAATTCTGAACTGCATATTTAAAAATTGGGTCAACATAGTCGCTAAAAAAAATATATCCCAAAACATAATGTCTTCTGCCATATGGTGATACCTGCATATAGTTTTACTGCTTTCTGACGGGCTTGTAAAATTTATTTTATTATTTAAGCTTAACTAATTTTCTTTAGACTGCACTTCTTTTTCAAATAACATCTGTTTTTAGAAATTCTAGGTATTGATGCTCCCACTCCTGCTGTCTTTGTATTCATTTATATAATCTATTAATTTGATTGACAAAAGAAACAATATGTGATACATAATGTAATGAAACCATTAGTAAATGGAAAGTATTTTAATAGTTTTTGGGTTTTAATAAACATTGATGGCACTGCATAAAATATTAACTTTTTTCCATGTTTATGAAGTGGGCCATAAATAATTCTCTAGTATATTTCAAAGTATATAAAATAATTGATGCAATTAAGATGATATAAATATGTAGTGCTTTCTAAAAAAAAAATATGAGGAAAAGAAATTGTCAAGTAAATGTCCATGTCCTAGCAGTCAGAATTAGTTTGTATCCCAGATTAGCCTCCCATCTACACACAGAAATGGGTTAGCTTCTGAGCACAAATAACACTGGCTACAGTTGCTATCTGCTGAGGCTTAAACAGTATTGATCCATCGTTCCAAGTGCTGGATTGTCCAGATTTTTTTTAAAAAAAGGAGAATAGGAAGGAAGGAAGGAAGGAAGGAAGGAAGGAAGGAAGGAAGGAAGGAAGGAAGGAAGGAAGGAAGGAAGGAAGGAAGGAAGGAAGGAAGGAAGGAAGGAAGGATGAATCTTTTTATTTTCAAACCAAATGTGAGATTGAACTGCTATCTTATTTGCTTTTTCCTTTTAATACTAGTCTAACATGTGTTGTCCAAATTGATCTGAAAAACATCATATAAAGACTCTGTTAATATGGTACAAAATTTTATCCAAAATATTTTTACCTCAAATTTATTCTTATCCACATATCCAGACGGTAGTAGAGTTCTACTCTAACTTCATCTATATTTGCATTTTTAACCATTCTTTTTATCTGTCATTGTCATTTTCCCTTTTCCCTCAGGATATCAGTGTACATATTTAGCTTACCTCTGATCAGCACCATTGAACATCCTGCACAAGGACACGGGAACTTTGAAATATGCAACCAATAGGTCACCTGGGAATATAATCTCCCCATCACTTTCATTTTATGCTGATCAGACTTATAGTCTGAAAGTCACATTCTGAACATTATTTATTATGTCTTTCCTTTGTGTATTATTAAATTCAAAGGTGACTTCAAAGGCTTTTAACCTACTACATTGCCTGTTCAGGATTCTTCTGGAAAGACACTGGAAATAGAAGTTCTTAGAGAAATGCTCTACCGCATACAGCTACATATATCTTGGAAAGCAATGATCTACTATTAGACAGGACATTTTTTACATCTTCTTTTCGCATCATTAAGTTAGCATTAGTGCCTATTGACATTTCTTTGCTAAGAAAACGGTCCTTTTTCCTACACCAAGAATTAAAAATCTAATTTACTAGAACAAACATGCAAGCAAAACAAGGCAGTGGCACTTTAAAGACTTTTTAATATATTGTCATGAGTCTTATGGACAAACATCCAACTGTAACAGTGGAAGTGCTGAAATGGATTGTGAAAATATTAGGAAAATATAAGCACAAATAGGTCTAAGGGGGAAGAGTATATATTTTTTACTAGATAAAAGTTGTATGTCCTAAAAGCAGAAATATCTCAGATGGAACAGTCAATTGCTATCAACAAAAGTAATGATCTGCATTCTACAAGCCCACAGGTATAGATAGGATATCATACCTATTATCATAACCCTGTGAAGAGATATAGATCAAGATCATTTTGATTCATGCAAGAACTGGATCAGGAGAGACAGGGCAGCATGCATATTATAGTCCCCCTAATTTTTATTTAATGCCTGAACTAGAGGCGATACTAACATGGGCAATATAAGGTATGGCTATGATGCTCAAGTGATATGTAGAAATAACAATGCACAATAATAGGCTTGCAGTAGTTGTGCTTCTTCTTTATTCTCTTATTGTCACAGTAATCCATTGACCTAATAGAAGCTACAGATTCTTGTTTGCCAGAAGTTTTTTATATTCAGCTATAGGGGAAGATGTGCATCACTTCAAATACATGTGTGAATTACAAGATTAAAAGTAGCCATACATGGTAAAAATAGACTTAGGCAAAAACTCCATGAACAGAGGTCTGGAGGAAGATAAATACTGTAGGGTTCTTGCCCCTTTCATGCATTATCTGTCTCTCAATCATTAACATTTCTGATTAGTTATCCAGCTGATTGAACAAATTGATTTAATTCCAAATATTCCTACTTTGTTTTCAGTACATGAAAGAATCAACCTTACACAGTCAAATAGAATTGTGCTCAAGAAATCAACAGTGTCATTCGGAGATTTCACCCTACAGTGAATGAATTTGGTACAATACAACTGTAATGTTTGTATTTCCAATCAGATACATATTTCAGTGCTAAAGTACAATGATATTATACTAAAGTAGATGTATTAGAGTTTCTTGAAAGTTATCAAGATTTTCCAGACCATAATTGCTATTGTATCTATCTTTTCTGTTTTTTGTAAAATAAAATTTCATAGGATTGCAATTCTGTTTTAAATGTACTCCAACTAACATCTAGAACAGCTTTAATGGCTAGTAATGTACATTTGCATGTAAATATGCTATTCAGATCAGATTTTGTTAAGTATTGTCTATTTGATTAATTTATATGGTATTAATTATTGAATTAATTGAATTAATTAAATATGCACTTAATCACACAGCATGTGACAAAACACTGCAGTTGCAAGCAAAACCTCAAGAAAAAACTTCTTATTTTTCAGAGGTGCCATAAAACAACCTTTTTCTACTTCTTAAAAATAAGCTAACTTTATTCTAAATGAGATTAATATTTTATTTTTGCTAATCTTATATCTTGATATAGAACTAAAATCTAAGGCTAAACTCTGATAAAACTTGCAGACTAGCTGATATAGTGCTTTTGCCCTAGGCCAGGGGCAGGGAACCTTGGCTCTTTTATGACTTGTGGACTTCAACTCCCAGAATTCCTAAGTCAGCCTGGCTGGTTCAGAAATTCTGGGTATTGAAGTCCACAAGTCATAAAAGAGCCAAGGTTCCCTACCTCTGCCCTAGGCCAGGGGTAGGCAACCTTGGCTCTTTTATGACTCGTGGACTTCAACTCCCAGAATTCCTGAGCCATCATGGCTCAGCTTGGAAACCTCTCCCTTTCCCCTCAGCATGGCTGGCTCAGGAATTCTGGGAGTTGAAGTCCACGAGTCATAAAAGAGCCAAGGTTGCCTACCCCTGCCCTAGGCAATAGAAATTAAACGCCTTGAACATTTAATTAACTTAAAACCAATCCAGGCAGATATCTTTTCATGCAAGAGGAAACTATGAGTCAATTAAGCAACAGAAGTACTTTAAATACAGTGTAAATAGAAGATGAACAAGTTGGATTGCTTATTTATCAAGACCAAATTTGGTTACTGGCTTGGTGATTCTTTTTTTTTTTATTCGTTTGTTTGTTTGTTTAAAATAACCCTTCTAATCAGCTACTACTTGATCCTATTTTGTAATGGAAGTCTGTTTGATTAATGTTTGATTTATGCCCTGTGTTTCCAGTTAGCTGTGCAATCAGAATCTGTACATGACAAGTTTATGTTCAACAATCGGCCACTGGTTATTGTGATAACTATAACAAACTATCTTATACTGGAGATAGTTCTGATACTGGAGCATCAGAACATCAAGGGTTTAAAATGCTCAAATCTTGGCAATTTTGTAGACAAATATATGGCAAGAGGGCTAACTTCTTGAATTGATGTTTGAATATTCTTATTGGAAATGTCCTTAATTCCATAATTTTATAAGTAATTGGATTATTTACTTGGTTAAATTATATCATATGAGTAACTTTTAAAACACAATTTGGTACTGTGCAAAGTATTCAGAAAAGGGTCTTTGCAAATCATGTTAATGTTAAAGCAAAACTTTCTCTTCCAAGTGTTAAATCAATAATGTCCTTTGGTAAAATGTTGCAGTTTCTTTAAAAAGCTATCTGGGTTTGGAATTATTGGCAATGGATACATTTGCATGAAACATTTATCCATGGTTTAGACAGCCCAAGGGACTCCAAGGATAGATAACAAAATTACCTGGGAAACAGGTGTTTTCTGGCCTACTCCCCTTGCTCCAGCTCACAAACCCCCAAACAACAAAAAAAAAGGTAGTTTGATCAAATGTAGCACCAATATGTTAAGGTTGTAGAAAAGCTAATCCTGAGAGATCCTTGGTGCTACCTCAGCTTGGTTGTTCTCTTGAAGACATTCATTGGCCAAACCAGGTAAGATCATCATTCCTGATGATCTTACCTGGTTTTGGTAATGAAATGACTTTAAGAAAACAACAAGCTCAGAGAGCACCAAGAACCCTCATTTCAACCCTGAACTACAAATATTTTCCTTTAAAGCTAATCTTCTCCCATTTTTTTAATCCCTGCAGGTTTGGGAACATGATAAATCTGACCCAAATATGGCAACAGCTCCTTGTTGTGGTGGCTACTGCTTCTTAGTTTTATCTTTGGAAACCAGAAAGTAGAGTTAATTTTCAATTCCTATCTATATCGGAGCAGCCCAGAGATTTAGCTCAGGTAACCAGACTATACAATGTACTCTGATTAACACTTTCAATTACGATCAGAAATTTGGGCCTATAAGAACTTCAGACT
>NW_015387187.1:121333-137222 GCF_001527695.2 Protobothrops mucrosquamatus | reverse complement strand
AATATGGCAACAGCTCCTTGTTGTGGTGGCTACTGCTTCTTAGTTTTATCTTTGGAAACCAGAAAGTAGAGTTAATTTTCAATTCCTATCTATATCGGAGCAGCCCAGAGATTTAGCTCAGGTAACCAGACTATACAATGTACTCTGATTAACACTTTCAATTACGATCAGAAATTTGGGCCTATAAGAACTTCAGACTTCATGATAAGTCTAATTTTAATATGACTTAACCTGTTATACCAATGTATCTATCTGAGGTGGATATAAAGTATGGCTTTGAAGGACAGAAGGGAAAACCTTCTATCAAGCTTATGATCCAATAAATGAAACTCGAGAACCGCCAAGAAAGTAATTTGTGAAAGCACCTTAGTGAGGGCACCTATTAATTCTCACTATGATAAGAGGATGAAAAGGTAGCACATTCTATTGCAAGATTCTGTTGTTATAGCTATTCTAATAAAAGTAACTTTAGATCTGCTTAGTATCCATTCCTTAGTCTGGTCTATCTGTTAGTGCTGACATACATCACTATATGACAGAAAGATAGTGCTGATCAACTCTGTGGAAGTAGTTCTGTGAAATCTCACAAGTTCCCATTATTTTTCATCACACTGTGAGGATAATTTTATAAGACTTGGAAATTCGGTACCATCAGTCCATTACTCCACTTTATTTTTATTTTGTCAGCCAATGAAGAGAGGTGATGAAATCTTTCAGGTGAAAAGATATTCCAAATGAATACCTGCATCTAGCAGTTAAAAATATATTTCCTGCTTCCATTTCTGGACTGCAACCATACCCAAAATGCCAAAGAGATTATTAATGAAATATCTTCACTGACCATGCTAGTAATCAGTTTGAGTTAGTTCTGCCAGAGCAAGCGTTGGCTTCATACTGCATGTATTAGTGCATACATGAAGATCTATGGAATAGAACTATTTTGTTCTAAATGTGATTTATTCCTATTTGTTCTGATATTAAACCAAATCCCTCAGATAACCTTCTTTGTAACCAGTTCAGATATTTTGCAGAAATAAAATATTAAAAAAATAGTGTAAAACTGAAGACCTTCAGTTCTGCTACCTACAGATAAAATGTAAACTTAATGTACTAAAGCATATTCTAAAAATGTAATGTGTCTTGCTTCCTAATATCCTTATAGATTTTTTTCTGCTATAAATTCACAATTATTACCAATTGGCTGTAGAAAGCCAAAATATGAATTTTAGACAGCTGTTATGTTTAGAAACTTTCCATTTTGTAGAACTCATTTCCAAGAATGAATATTTCTTAATCAATATACTGCAGTTCAAAAAAGTATTTTATACTCTTGTCAGAAATCATTTGGTGCATGACCAATATCCAGTTAGATGTTTTTTGTCTCTCTTTTTATGATAGCCTTAGACATAGCTGTAATAATCACTGATCTACAGATAGTTTTTTCTCCTTTCCTCTATAACTCCTTAAAGTTACCTTACTTGTACTTTGGAACTTTAAATTCAAGTGGCAATGACTGAGGGTACAAAAAAAATGGGTGCCCAACAAAATTCAGGTGCTAGAAATAATTCATGTGAATATTTAGTTGAGTGTGTAATCTGCTTATAACTCCAATATATTATACTTTCTGTAGGTTTAATCATTTGTATAATAAGGTTGTTCAAGAGACTATTCACACATTATTAACTTTTCTCTTTTTCTTCAACAGATAGTGGGGAGAAAAAATAAAAAAAATTAATAGGTAGGACAAAGAGGTTTAAACACAATTTTAGCTTCCCACGAACATTTACTCCAGGTTCTTGTTTTTTGTTTGTTTGAGGTAAAATCAATAATTCTGAAGAAAAATCAGAAAAAAGGGGGGAGCTCCAATGATTCTTCCAGTAAAAAGTGTTTTATGATGAATTGCATGCATTTCAAGTTAAAAACAAAAACAAAACAAGTCCATTATCTCTTGAGATGTATAAGCCTGAGTTTTTCTGGTTTCATCCCTTTGAATGGAATTGTAAGGAAAGCTATCATTATGGAAACTCATAGGATTGTCACAGTGCAAGGAGTTGTGGTAAGAAAGGAACTTATGAAGTGAAAATAGGAAAAGAAATGGATGCACTCTCTACTATATTACAGTATAAATAGATAATAAAAATTAACATTTAAAAAGATGCAAAGAAATTACAAATCAAACCAGAAATAATTTAAAATAAAAGTGTTTCATGCAGGCAAAGAGGCTTTAGGAAAATTGGATTGTAGCATAATATATTATCAATCCAGTTTTCGATGAGCATATATAAACATAAGTAAATAATTTCTGTATGTACGTAGTAAAAAGTTGCCTTTTTTAAAGCATCCACTCTACTTTTTTATACCATGTTTTCCCCAAAATAAGACCCACCCAGAAAATAAGCCCTAGCCTGACTTTTTAGCATGCGCTAATATAAGCCCTACCCTAAAAATAAGCCATAATTAAGAGCCCGCCCACTCCATCTCACCAGCTGGTTGCTTGCTGCCGCAATGGGGAAGGAGAGTATGTGTCTCACTGGTGCCACTGCTGCGAGTTGCGGTGAGGGTGGAGGGGGTGGAGCTGCCCCACATGCCCTGTACTAGCTTATCTCAGGGCCTCCACAACCAGGCCACTCCCTGTTTGGCAACCTCCCCCCACATTCAATGACCCAGCTGACCACCCACCTCTTCCCTTTCAGTCCCGTCCTGAACCATGCTACGGAGGATGGGCAGGGGAGATTCGGTTGCCTTACCCAGTCCCCCTCCACCATTTCGGAGCCATGAGGAGAGTGATGGCAAAAGGCTCCACCACCACTGTGTAACAGTTGTGCCTGCTCCTGGATGGTCTTTCTTCAGTCCCGGCCACCCTCACTTCACCCTGCAGATCACCTGCCCAGTGACAGCTGCCTCCTCCTTCTCTGCCAACTCTCCTGTGGCTTGTGCCATGACCAGGTGGTGCAAGCGTCCCCTGCCTCCTCCCTCCACCTGCCAGACACCTGTTGAAACCACTCCCTCCCACCATCTGCTTGCCTGTGGCTGCAATGGCTTACAGGGCATCCCAGGGCAGATGCTCAGGAGGCGAGGGCAGTGCCGGCAGAACATGTCTTCAGATGAGGAGAGTGGCACGGACATTCAGGGGCAGCCGAAAGCCTTCCAAGCCACCTCCCTCTGCCTGCCTCACCTCATCTCATGGTGGTGTGACCGATGCAATGCATGCTCTCCTGCCCTGTTGCAGCCATGAGCAACCAGATGGTGTGATTGAGTGGGTGGGCAGCTGCAAAGTCAGATATCCTCTGAAAATAAACCTAAAGAGTCTTTTAGTCCCCCCCAAAATATAAGACCAGATCTTATTTTGGGGGAAACACGATATTGGCACCAAGTTCATATACTTTGATATTTAGCAAGATTTCATCCTGGAGAAATGCAATTTCTTTTAATATGCTTAATACGAAGCTATGTGCTATCTAGCTATTCTGGACTGTCTCCAAAATACTGTAGCATAAGTGTCTTTAAAATAATAACAAACCTCTTTATATTACTTGTTTATTCCCATTTGGGTGACTGAAGCTGCTAACACATTGATTGTACCACCATTTTCAAATGCCAGGAGTTGGATTGCTTTATCTGGGTCCCTGAGTCAGAGAGAACTGTATAATATTCATTATAATTGCCCTTTATTTCATACTTTAGTCTAAATGTTCTAATAATCAGATTCTAGCAAAAATGACAGTTCAAAGTGGCTGTTAAACAAAATGAGTTCTCTTAAAAAAAAAAAACCTAATGCATTTTGATGTACATTCTAAAGGAGGAGAGGGAGAGAAAGACTTCTAAAGTTACCAGTTCCAGTACTCAGAATAATTAAGTGTCATCATTTGCTGGGCTGGAAAAAAGAATTATGTTGCTAATGATAAAAGAGCTGGCCTTCTCTCTTCTCTTTCCCTGTAGATTGCCACGTTCCCCATTTCCACTGAATATCTAGTAGCAGTCAAGAAGACCCAGGGTGATTTTGTTGTCCAGAGTCATATTCTGGGAAGAAGACCCTTTTTCATACACGGTGCCCAAATGATTGTAGAAATCTTAGGAATACCAATACTATTATTCCAAAAAGAGATGCCACCTCAAGAAGAATAGTCATGAAAGCAAGCTCTGTATGACCTTTAATAATAATTCCAAACCCTTATGTGACATCATTGAGACAGATGAGAAAAAGTCAGTCAGTTTGAATATTTCAATGAATACATTGGCTTTACATTCAGTGATTATATGGAGAAGTCAAAATGCAAGGATAAGCCAATATCAATAACGTTTTTAGAATTTTTTGACACAATCATTGAAAATGCATAACTGAAGTGAAAAGATCTATTAAAATGTGTCAGAGACAAAGACACATAAAAATGACTTAAAATCATTTTGATATAGGTATAGATAGGTATAGGTATAGATAGATATAGATAGATGTATATGTATATGTGTGTGTGAGTATGTGTGTGTGTATATATATGTGTGTGTGTGTGTGTGTGTGTGTGTTTGTGTGTGTGTGTGTGTGTATGCAGGTCTTGGCGTATTCGGGTCTTTTCCCGTGTAAGATTGAGAGTATCTTGGCGACGTTTCAACCTTATCGAAACGTCGCCAAGATACTCTCAATCTTACACGGGAAAAGACCCAAATACGCCAAGACCTGCATACCTGTACCCGTGAAAATCTACGAAAACATATATATTATACAGAATTATACAGAAATAAAATTGATATTGCTTATTTCTAATCTTAATCTCTTTCTTGAAGAAAATGAATGTATCAAGTTGTTATTTCTGTACCAAAGTATATTCATTGGAAAGAAAAAAACTATATAGACACTTTCATAGTGAAGTTTTTACATGAAATCCTCTCTCATCTCTTCAGTAAAAAGATAATTTTGCTTTGCTTTGTACATCTTAAGTAATCCCTTTTTGAGATAACAAGGCCTAAATAGCTTGACTTATTTTGGTAGAATTAAGGAAGCCTTCTGAAAAAATAATTTTTATTATACTATCTTTAATGAGCTTTTATCTTTTATCAAATTCCAAGGAAGATCTTGAATCTGTTTTGTTCTGCATTCAAAGAGGTAATCAAACATACATTAGGAACAGCACAACATGTCTAAAAATAGATGTGTATTAATAAACTGGAAATTTATTTACCATTTCTGTTAGTTTCTTGTTATTTGTATTATCATACCGGTTCAACAACTAGCATTCTGAATGTGCATACACATATATAAGAAATAAAGAATAAAATCTGTTTTTTTAACCATTTTATGAAAAATTTTAAAAGACATTTAAATATGTACCTGTACTTTTTGTTTTAACATCTGAGGTCTTCTATTCTGTTGTTTCATTGGTAATGTCTCTCTTGCATACTTTTCAGGCACAGAACATTTTGAAATAGAATCCAACATGAAATGGATTGAGACAATGGCTTAGACTGTTAGAATCACTGAAAATATATTGGGTCTCACTGAAACAACTGGTCCTCCTCGTTTTTTTTAAAAAAAATCACCTGAAAGTTGATCCTCCCTGTTAAAAAAAAAAAATTGCATGTCCCCAGGATATAATAAACAAATGTTGGAACACTTCACCATGTATTACAAGGAACTGTGAAACATATTTCAGCAAGTATTTACAGTGCAACCGAATCCAGGTACCTAAAGAATATTTTAATATAAAACTAGGTCTGCCAAAAACATGTAAAAATCCCAGATGAATCCATATTTTATTCAGAACAATTCAGTATGGGTAGATTGCTTTTTTTGTGGAAAAACACATTGAATATACATCCATCCAAGGTTTTCATTCAACAAGAAATGCTCACAGAAAAGCCTGGTATGGCAACAACAACAAAAAATTCAGCTGAGAAATTCAATGAACTCTAAGCATCATACCTGGGTCACAGTGCTTAAACGTTTTGTTAATCTTAACTCTTCAGAAGGAAATGTTGATATATAATTTTCATTCATTTGAGAACTGTTGCCCTTTAATTAATTGACACCTGAAGGTCCTTCTATCTTCTTGATGTTTTCCACACATTTTAAATTGAAAGACAGAATGCTCTAAAGATTAGTGGTATTTACTTTCAGCTCCACTTTGCTATTCCTCGAAGGCATAACTTTGCATCTGTTGTTTACTTGAGGCAATGTGTTTTAAAAGTTCCTTTATTCATTCAGTACATTTGATAGAACATTGGCCAGGACAAAATGCCTGTTGTCAGGCTGATGCTGCACTTCCATGGCTCAATAAATCTGTCATCATCTTTTGATACGTTGCACTCCCTCCCTCCCTGTCCACGTTTAGCCTTTTGCTGCCATCTCTTTAACATTTGTGTATTTGCGTCTAGAAGAGAATGTGCTGCTTATCTGTCTGTAATCCATAATATTCAGTCGGCCACAGAGCACAAGGGAGACAGTCAGCATTTTATTCCAAATACCACAGTTTATATTTCAGTCTCAGGAAGCTTCCTCAATGTCATCTTTTTCACTCCCCAAATGCTCAGAAGCAGTTGGTCAGGAATCCATTATAATATTTATTGCAACTGACTTAAAATGAAAAGGACAAAGAAGAGGAGTGGCAAGTTCTCTGGCCCACCTATAGATCCAGAATCATCAAAAATCCTTTTGTGCTCATTCCACACAAAAGGCGAAGGAAAAAAATAGTGCTACTTCGCATGTCAGCTTCCATCCTGAAGAGAAGAACAAATGGAAGTAAAATCAATTGAACGTGCTATCTTAACTTTTAAGTGTTATACAGATCTTTGGACAATAAAGGCTATTACAGGCTGAAAAGGTGAATTTTATATACTTTATCTATTGATTGATATAAACTCAACAGGTGACCTATTTTGTTACCTAGCAACAAGGGTTCACAGCAATACCGTACTCTTTAAAGCAGAAGTTTAATGTGGATAAAGTACATTGTAACTGAAATTATACTAGCCATTAAAATTTATGTTTTGTGGATGCTTTAATGCATGTGTCTTTTGCTCTAAGACTAAATAAAGTATTTACTTACTTATTTGGTTTCACTGTGGAATTGCTCATTCTAAGTTTTTTTTAAAAAAAAACATTTCAGAGGAATGCATCTTCTATAATCTAAAAAAAAGATTTAATTATTTTTATGTTTTTTCTACCTTGCAAAAGGAATAAAATGCTTTTCTGAAATTTGAAGAGATTGCAGGACTGAAGTTTTTCACTTTCAGTTTTAAAGGATTCATTACAAGTGAATACATATATTTTGAATCCCATATGACCGTTCAAAATTCAGATCCCCAAAATTATAAGAACAAACATATTTAATTAAATATCTACTTACTCCTGAAGCACAGTAATGGGAACATCTAAGGAAAAACCCATGAAAAATGGAGGATTGTTCAAGTTCTATAACCTAGGATCATATAAGACTAAGAGAGCTTCTCCACCTGGTGCTCACCTCTAATGTTCTGAGCATTACCAGAATTTCCACAATTCTGATTTAGGAGATTCTTCCACAGACATGGTTTCTATGGCTTTGAACTACATAGGAGCTTAAAAATAAGGACTTGGAGGAGGGGGGAGTAATTTTTGTCATCTTTATCTGCCAACACAGTGGTCTGTTTGTTTGTTGCTCATATAATTCTGATAACGAAAAATAAATAGAGATAATTCATTCAGATCACTGCAGTCAGAGGTTGTAAGATAACATGATAGTTGAATTCAGTGGACATTTTTGGGCCTATTTTCCCTTCCTTTTTGGCATCCTACAGTTTGCATATTGCAACCACACCTCCTAGTCCCATAGTCACTAGCATGGAAATAAAATTTCCATCTGCTTATCAAGGATCAGCCACACCCTGATTTTCTCCTCAACAGTTAAGAGTATCATTTATAGAAACAATTACAATTTATTTGCTCTCACAATCCTCTTTCCCATTGCCCCCAGGTCATCTTTCCTTATCCTTTTTAAGATAAAAACTTTGTCAAATTTTATATTTTTGATTGTTTCATCCTCCTTGCTGTGCTGTCTCAAACAGGTTTTGATCTAGTGGCATGTTTAACAAAACTGAATACAAAAGAATCTTTTCATAGCCTCCCCCAAATAATGTTCCAAGTAATGTTCAGACATAAAATAAGAACCAGTGCTGTAAATATTCATAAAGGTTCCAGGTGGGATGTGTTTATAGAATGTAAAACTTTATGCAATTGTATTATTCAGATAATAGTGTTTGCCATTAAAAAAATGTGTCAAGCTATCAATAAGTTAGATATAAACTGCATATATCAGGACCAACTTGAGCTGCATTTGTCCATTGACAAATTCAGCATTACTTCAACATTACAATTTTCTTAGAGGAAGAATATGCCTTTTCAAAGGCTGATTAAAGACAGTCACTTGGAAGACTAAACCTCTGATCCCAGTGATCGACACAGATTGTATCCTACAATATTATCCTGGGACACATATATTGCCTTCATTTGTGCTGATCAAACAGATTAATAAAAATAACTATATAGGAAAAAAAGAAAGTAAGTCTTGTACTTAAATCAGAAATATATTTCCTTTACTTATCAGTTCGAACCTATTAGGAAAATCTTGCATTTTATTTCTACTTGCCAACTCACCTCACATGGGCTAATCATTTGGGATTAGAAAAAAATGGTGATGTTCACTTTTGGAACCAATTTATCTCACTGTTGGAATGGTTTCAGGAAAAAAATATTTGTCTTATTTAATTGCTAATAGCCTTACACTTCCAAGTTGTAGTTGTAATCATTTCAGCGAGAGATGCACCAGGCAAATAAATAACTCAAACTGCTAACAGGAATAGAAGAACAATGCAAGTAACCCAAAATCTAACAGTACATACTGGAAACTTCCAAAAGAAAATAGCCATGAGCAAATGGATATATTTTTTCAAGTAGAAGCAATAAGAATTTGGCAGGGCACTTGGAAACAGAATAGCTTTCCCTTTACTGCTTGCTGGTCTTATTGTATTGTACATGAGGAAGGTTAAAGAGTCAACCTAATTCTTCATGCAGAGAAACTTTACAGTTTTTCCTTTGGTTAAGAGCAAATGGGCCATCTGGGAGCTGCTAAATGAATGACCTGCATATTGGATAACTCTGCTGAGCCAGGTACTGGGATACAATATTTTGTTAGGAGGCAAGATGCAATGGATGATCAGCTTTTCTATATACACAAAAGGAAAGTGACTAAGGTGACAGTCACTGAACAGACTTTAAAGTTAGAGGACATTCCTTTCAACACCCTCCACCTTTAGAAAAAGGAATCATACTTATACTATTGTTATATAGTGACAAAAGAGAGAGACATTGGCTAGGAATCAGGGCCAAAGATATGATTTTAAAGGCCTTCACATTTGACCCAGATAGCAAAAAGTGGAATGAATATGAATAGGAAAGGCAATGGGTTTTAATCCTTTTCTTACACTGTAGTCCAAGGAAAAATTGTACTATTTCCTCTTCTAAATTTGGTATCACTTGGAAAAGATTTTTTTTGTCCGTGTTAGTTTATTAAAGGGGAAGAAAATTTTAAATTCCTTTTCTGTGCTCTTTTGATCCTATTTATTAAGCTGATACAATCGGTTTTGGTTTGAGGGGGTTAACTTCAGGTTAAGTAAGGTTGCATTTAAGGGTCCAAATCTTAGCTTTCTGTTAACAAACCTTATTTATATTAAGTGTCAGTTCAAATGTATAAATAAATAAATGACATAACAGCTTTAAGAAGGGGTGAACTATATAGTCTTGATCTGGGCAACTCTTCTGCAAACCTTAATTGTTTGGGAGGACTACATAAAAGACCTGTTTGGGAGAACTACATAAATATTTGAATTTAGGTGAATATCAGTGATCTAAAGACAAATTCAGAAAAGTAAAAGTTAAGATAAATTGGAGGGCAGAAGAAAAGGAAAGCTAGATTGAACACATAGCTTTATTTCTATGACAACCCAGTACAAAGCACCATAAAAATACAGCAGTGGCCAAAATTGTGGAAACTTTTTGGGAAAAGTGTACAATAGAAATGCTACTTTTGATTAAGTTGCCACCAATTTTTCTTCTAATTTCTTTATAACTGTAGCCTTGTTCACTTAATAATACTATTTTACATCGCTTTCTGGGCAACCAGTCAACTCTTTCCAACCTTTGTTTGAGAGATAAAAGTGGCTTTTTTCGTGGAATTCTAGATTTTAGGCCAAATTCCTGCAGTCTGCACTGAACAGTCCTTGCATTCAACTTCACATTGCATTATACCATTTCATCTTGTATACACCCAGATGATTTTCTTCTGCCATATAGGCACAGTCTATTAATTCTTCTATCATCACTTGCTGTTGTGCAACTTTTCCTGCCTTTACCAGTGTGGTTTTGTAGTGACTGAGTCTCCTTATACCTCTTCAGAAACTTAGAAATGCCACCTTTGGTTAAGTTTCCACCAATTTTTCTTCTAATTTCTTTATAACTGTAGCCTTATTCCTTAATATTACTATTTTACATCGCTTTCTGGGTGACCAGTCAACTCTTTGCACCATTACTTTAATTTTATTACATTTTACAAGCTCACTAAATGAAAGAATCCAAAAAACCCCAACCAACTTGATAGCGATCACATAACAAACTGATAAATGTCCTCCTCTCAGCTTCAATATGTGAATCCTAGTGTGATCTGATTGGCTCATTGCCAAAACAAGATGACACCTGATTGGCTCTCTAAACATTCATGCTCATTGGTACAATCAGATGAAGGAAAGCTACCTGATATCAACCTAAGCAAGTTGTGCTTCTTTTTTCTGGTTATTTGGCTGTAACTTTTCATAGAATACAGCACAGATAATTGAACAAACTATGTTGCATTACATTCTTGATTAAATTATCTTTCCATTGATATATAATTTTATGGTACTACTCCCCAAAAAAGTGGTGTTATTAGCCATCAAACCTCAAAAATACACTTTTCCCAAAAGGTTTCCACAATTTTGGCCACTACTGTAAGAGTTCTCCCTGCACACATTTTGCCTAGAGAACACAAACTCTTGTACTGACAATTGCCTTTTTGACATTGTAGCAATAACTGACTCTTCAAAATGCTTTTGATCTGAAGAGAGTTTTTTATTTTACTAAAAAGATTGGAGGACCTGTCCTTACCAAGAAGGACCATCAACCAGCATTTGAGAAGTAGCAGCATCTGAGGGTCTGCAGATTCATCAGCATGAATCCATGTGAAATGATACATAATTATCTGTAGTAACTCAAAGAACAGAAAGGGTTTCACCATCTTTGATTGTCCTTCCCAAGATGCCATATCTGATGTCCTGTCACATTCGCTTTCTCATCTATTTTGATTTTGCAAAATTATTTGGTTCCTTCACTTTTACTAATAAACACTTAGCTATTTTTACAGGTCAGATTTTTCTGCTATATAATATGCTCCTCCAAATTTATTAATTTACTTTTACCATTTACTGACAAACTTTCTAACAAATATTGAAGTAAATCTGTAATTTGAACTAATAAGTCAGTTTGGAAACCAAAATGCTTTCTAAATTTTACTGGACAATTCAAAAATATTGTTTCTGTTATGCTTGAAGAAGAAAATCAGGATTTTACAGCTGTTTGGAAAATGAAGCTTTTCTGACATTCACCTAGAAGCTTCATTTGGCCAAGATACAAGGGCCATTAACAGGGATCAGGTTTGAGTCAGTCTTGGTCTGAGGAAGTCTACCACAAACTACCCTCTAGCCTTCCTCCTGTACCATCTGGGGTGGTTGCAGGTGCTTTTTTAGGTTTTATTCTATTAACTGTCGATACTCATCCTCCTCACTTGCCAACTGCCTATTTTCACTTTTCCAAGCCAATCAAGCCAAGCAGTGTGCAGTAATTGAGGAGAGACATGGTGATTATCAGTTCCATGGCTAGCAGGATAATACCAAATATTTCAAGGAAGGAGGGAATTTTAATGTACAGTTTTAAAAATCAGCTCCAATGGGCCACTAGCAATTTTTGGAGCTGATCTCTTTCTCTACAGTATGTATCAAGTTGATTTTAGGCTCTTTCTTATATTGAGAAAATATTTACTTGTATTTTATCAACCTTGTACATCTTTAGCATCCAGGGCTGTCTAGATTAGGGTCAGCAATCAGTAATCCCATTTTCCTTTCCTGTAGCCCCCCAAAATCTCTTCTGAGCATGAAAGATAAAAACTGATGGCAATTCCCTGCCATTGTGAAGCAAGAAATGTACAAGAAAAAGTAAGTGCTGAAATTTGCTTAAAATTTTTAAAAACAAATATCCTAATTTTTTCCCAAAACTAAAATTTCAGCCCTGCCTCCATGCATGATGGTCATTTTCTATCATAATCCTACTCTCATAAGTGTTAAGAAGAGACCATGGCCATTAAAAGGCGTCTAACCTTGATCTAAATGCAATTTTATAAAGTTATAACAGCATCTGACAATACTGATTTAATGAAATTATTATCTGGGCTTCCCTATTGAGCCTATCCTATAGGCTAAAGAGTACAAGATAGCAATATTGCTTCTATAAATATAGGTAGAATACACATAGAAACAACCCACTGGCTGTCTTACATTTAGCAAAGTCACATATCTCGGATGAAGAGCTAGATGCCTTTTAATAAATTAACAAATATATGTAATTGCTTGCTAACTAAAAGAACAGAAGTACATAAGTTTGCCTACTTTTTCTATCTCATAATGGCACATTAACTTAACTATCCCCAGATAATATAGTCCTGCATTCCACTGTCCACCAAATATTGATGTGCAAGGAAGTCTTCAAATTAATGACACAGAACAATCTTTCACTTTTATACTTATCCAAATATATAAATGCATAACAGATTAACAACCTTTACACTCCATGCTTGTGTAAAGAGTTCATATGGATTTCCTTCCTCAATATGTTATTATACCATTGTCAATTATGGAAGATTTACACTTTCCTGTGAAGCATCTGGCAGTGGCCGTCACTTGAGATGGGATTTTAGTCTGAAAGAAAGTTCTGTCTGATGCATTTAGCCAAGCCACGTGCTTTGGTCTGTCTGGAGATTTATCCACCTGATTCTTCACAATACCCACAGCTGAACACACACAGCTTGCATTCATTTCGGACTAAAAATACTCACCTAAAATAACTGCTGATGGTCTTCACCATATGTTTGTGACGTTCAATAATAACTCTTCAGATTCCCAAATCCAAATATTTAATATAAGAAAATTTCAGTGTATTTTTTTTCAGTACAATAATTTTAATGGAAATAGAAAATTATAGTACAGAAAGAAGCAGCAATGATATGTTTCACCTGATTAAAACACTGAATCAGTGAACGAATAGTTAAATGTTTCACAAATGAACAAAGTTTTAACATAGAGTTATCATTGTTACAACTGCATTCATTGTTTGTCTTTTTTCCTCCTTGACCTACTATTTCTAGCAATAGAACGAATCAGTTTACATGCTTTTTTTTTTTCAAAAATAATATCAAAGCTAAAGTAGATGAAAATCCATTGGAAAAGTTACAACTGGTGATGGCTTACTAAACTGTTATTACTTTTTGGACTGCTTCCTTGCCTTTAGAGAAAAGATATTCATTGTCTGCATAAAAAAAGAAGTCCCACTTCATCTAGATTAGCATTTCATTAGAAATATTAGTTTAGATTTAGTTATATTTCCTTTCAGACCTGTCTGGCAGTTATTTTTTTATATTTCTCCCTTTTCTGCATTTTGTATATCATTCTTTAAAGGGAATAATGTGATGTTGAGTATTTTAAGTACATAATAATGTTGTCCTTTTAATTTATTATATAAGGAACGATTGCTGGAATTGGGTATGTCTAGTTTAACGAAGAGAAGGACGAGGGGGGATATGATAGCAGTGTTCCAATATCTCAGGGGCTGCCACAAAGAAGAGGGAGTCAAGCTATTCTCCAAGGCGCCTGAAGGCAGGACAAGAAGCAATGGATGGAAACTGATCAAGGAGAGAAGCAACTTAAAACTAAGGAGAAACTTCCTGACAGTTAGAACAATTAACCAATGGAACAACCTGGCTCCAGAAGCGGTGAATGCTCCAACACTGGAAGTTTTTAAGAAGAGACTGGACAGCCATTTGTCCGAAATGGTGTAGGGTTCCTGCCTGAGCAGGGGGTTGGACTCAATGACCTCCAAGGTCCCTTCCAACTTTATTATTATTATTATTAAATAAACATACAATTATGTGTTTATCTCTGATTTATTCCAATCAGGAATAATCACTCCTCCAGTTTGCAAAACATGGCCAAGAAAGAAGATGATGGATTGAGGCTTGTATCGCTCGGAAGACAGCACCTGAGTGTATTTGCAGCTGGATTGTGCTTGATAGAAATTGCATTGTGCAAATATTCTCCATGTGAGCCTGGCAGGCTTTCCTCATTACCAACCTACATTCGGTTCATTTGGTTTGACGTAATTGCACAATTAAGAAAACTTAGATCTATTTAAACCCAACTGCCTTGCCATCTACTAAAGAAAACAGAAGGTGACATTTAAACTTTAAGCAGCATGTCAGAAGCCCCATTAGAAACATTAGGCAAGCTCAAGACAAAACTTCGGAACAGGACAAAACCTAAATATAAGGTATGTTCAGTGTTATATTATGAGTGATAATTGTGTAGGGCTTCTGAAGATTTTTCCCCAATTGGGTAGGACTATAAATCAGCTACTCCACCAGCAATAGATGCTGGCATTTGTTTAACATTCTGACAACATTTTATGAGAATTCTCTTGTATAAGAATAGCTTGAAAGTGCATTTTCCTGAAGGTTTTTTTTCCAGTTTCCTATTTTCTTGTTTTCCTTTTTTGAACTTCACAGAGGACTAATATTGTCATAGTTTCCCTCAGCAGCGTGAATTACTGTTCTAAAGCAAAGCCTTCATGATTTGAGAGCTTTCTGGTACAACTATTCTTTCGGACAGTCTTAAGGCTTAAAAAAAAAGTTTTACAGCCTTTAGCTGATTTCCCTGTGGAGTTTTTATGCAAGATTCAGGCTGCACTTGGCCTAGCTACAGCAATCTAGCAGGAAGAATTCTTTATATAGGTGCAGAATATAATGGCTTGGAGTAGTAAAAGGAAATGAATAAAGGCTAAAATAAAATGTAAGTATTCAACATAGTGGAAAACCAAAATCTACTTTGGACTTTAAATGCTACAAGCAAACTTATGCTCTGTTGTAACTGGTCAAGGTGTGTCTGATTAACTTGTGCAATGGAAAGCAAAACTTATCAGGGACAAAACATTTATATTTGTGTAGACAGCTCCGTGTTGACATCTAGGTCATTAAAACATCTATGTTCAGGGTGATTATATATAAGATTTGGTTTGAAGAAGCAAGACCTCATGCTAATTCAAATTAATACCACTGAAATCTGGGGACAGGCATTTTGTCTCACATGTCATCATTTAGAATCTGCAGCTGGCATTAACTGTATCTTCTAGTTAAACTGCAATATTTGCTTGAATTGCTTGACCTGGACATAATTCTATGTTCATTAACTACATCTTGATTAGATTACTGTAATTCATTCTACATTAGGCTGTCCTAAAAGCCAATTGGAAATTTCAATTAAAGCAGAATTTTGTGGCTACAATTCCCATTGGAATGATGTGACCTTTTTATTGCGTTAGTTTTGCAGCTGCCATTCATTTCAGAGTACAGTTCAAGTTAATCATTATTACCTATAAATTTGGATTCTTATCCAAACAAATGTACCCCCTTTAAAAATGTGTGTGTAGAGGCAAAACCTTTGGTAAGGAGGAACCTCACAGGAGGGAGTAAAAACCAAACTGGCTATTTATTTATTTATTTATTTATTTATT
>NW_015387187.1:113747-121208 GCF_001527695.2 Protobothrops mucrosquamatus | reverse complement strand
GGCGTGACGTGGGAGCGACGAGTCCCTCCCAACACCGCCCGCGCGGCCGCATTTTGAACTAGCTGGAGCCTCCGGGTGCTCCTCAAGGGAAGCCCCATGTAGAGAGCATTGCAGTAGGCTAGGACAATACTAGAAGTTTCACAAGCAAATAGAAAGGGTTATGCTTTTCTAATTTTGTTTTCTGAATCATTGTGAATTGGTAGGTTAAAAACCTGCCAAGATTGTTTTACAGGCTACGTGTATTCTGTAGTTTGTGTGTGTGTGGGTCTCAAAATGGTGCAAAACAAACATTTTGAAGTTAGAAGAGTTTTGATTGTATCATTATGGCCATCATAATTATAGCCACTTGATATTTTTTTTAACCATGCCCTGTGGACAATTCTTGGAATTAGCAGTGTGTAATTCTCTAATTATTTCCATAACAAATAATACATGGGAAGATGGGATCCATTGAAACTTACCCAGCAGTGCATAAAGGTGGTATTTTCTGCATCTACAGTGTATGATTGTACATATATCAAAGTCTGTATGTGGACAGGTGCATGCCTGCTCACATTTTTTCTTTTCATTGCTTTGATTTGTTTGCCAAGCAGGCCTTCAATAACTTTGAAGGTCTTATGTTTGCAGAGGAATTTGGGAAGCATTTTCTTTCCTCCCTAAGGTAAAGCTCACAAATGCATCAGTCACTCCTGTCTTTTTCTGACAGTTCAAGTCACTGAAAGCAGTTGGTAAACTTTAATCGCTGTCACAACTATAAAGTTTACACAGGGGAGGAAAACACATATCAATTACAGAGCCTGAACATGAGAACAACTGTGCCTATGTGTAAATAAAAATGACTTCATGGAAAGAAAATGCTGTCATTTCTCTTTTATGTAAGTTAAGAACATGAACTGCCCATGCAACCCAAGAAGGCTAAAAAGTTAAAGGTACATCTGAAATACTGAAAAACAAAGATGCAATTATGTTTGCAGATTAATAAATCAAAGGCTAAAATAAAAAGAGTTACAAGCAAGCTCTCCCATACTTATTACATGACATGAAAATGTGGCTACAATGGTTTCAGCAACAGTTCTGAGTCCTGTTGTACACTATCATCATCATAAGGATGGTATTCCTGCTAGGGAGCACCAGGAGAGTATGGCAAAAGTAGATGGTCATTGAAGGCATGAAGGTCACTCCAGCTGCCTAACTAAACCAAGCATGCATTTATATTGGCCAGCAGCAATACAGGAAGATGCTGGGAATAGATAGTCACTGTAGTGACAATGATAAAGACATCCTTTCATATTGCCCAAAAGAAGGCAGTAGTAAATCACTCCTGCAGTGCTTCCCAACCTTGGCAATTTTAAGTTGTATGCACTTCATCTTCCAGAATTGTCCACTCTACATATTGGCTGAGGAATTCTGGGACCTGAAGTCCATACAACTTAAAGTTGACAAGATTGGACCTCCTAAACTCCTGTATTTTACCAACAAAAGTACTTGAATAAATAATAGAGAGTCAATTTAGTTTAGTGATTAAGGCACCAAGCTAGAAAAAAGAGACCATGAGTTTTCCCTTAGCCATGAAAGCCAACTGGGTGACTTTGGGCCACTCTCTCAGCCCAACCAGCTCACAGGGTTGTTGGCTATGGGGAAAAGAGGAGAAAGAAGGTACAGTATGTTAGATATGGTCACCACCTTGAGTTATTTGTAGAAATAATAAAGGTGAGATACAAATGAATAAATAGAAACATAAAATTATTGTCAATAGAGTGCTGGATGATGGGCCTTTCAGATCACATGCCACTCAACATGCTACTAAGGGACAGCTAATAATTTTTTGGAGTACTAATGGTATTTGTAATGTGGCTATATTAAAGTCTTTAGGACATTAGTTGCTGAAGTTGCAATACAGAAAAAATAAATCTGAAGCTGCAAAGACAGAAATAAAGTAGGAACATCGAATATAAGAAATGTGAATAAGGGAAAGGTCAGTACAGTGAAATATGAACAAACCGAGACATCAGTAAATTGAAATGGTCTGTAATTGGACACTTCAGTCTGAATATTAGACTGCTTATTGGTATGGACATAATAAAAGAAGAAAGTGTGTTTTTCTTAGGAAAACATATAGCAAGAAAAGTACTTGGCTACAATGCAATCAATGACCAAATAATATCCTTTAATATGAGTATTACCCAAGTTTATGCCCCAACCATTAATGCAGAAGTTGAATACGTTAATGAATGTTATCACCATTTTCAGTTTGAAATCAATAGAAGATGCAAGGAAGATGTCCTTCTTATGGCTGGATATTGGAATGCCAAAGTTGGAAATATTAAGGAAGAAAATGTAGTTAGATTATCTACTTCAGGAAACTAAAATGGAACTGAAGGACTTATCTTGTCAATTCAGTGATTTGATCATTGCTAACCCATTTTTTCAACAACCAAACTGACACCTGCATGCCTGGGCATCACCAGATAGCATACGCAGAAAGAAAATTGATTATAAATGGGTAGAAAGAAGTGGAAGAGCTCAAGTAAAACAACAAAGACTGCACTATTTGTATGTAAGTCCCAAGTAAAACTAAGGCAATAAAATAGTTTTCATAATATAATCTTGAAAATAACTCTAAAATTTAATAGCAAATGCCAAAAAGAAAAGTCAAAGACAAGAAAGACAAAGATTTTAGTACGGAACTTAACTATTTCATATAGCTGTTAGAAAGGACAAGGAGCAATATTATAACATCTGTAAAGACTCTGAAGATAAAAGCAGACATGGAAAAATCAGGAAAGTCTTCCAAAATATTTCCAAAGATCAAACAGAGATAGGAATATACTATCTATAGAAGCCTTGGATGTTGGATATTAACTTGTACACTCACAGTAGAGATATCACCATAGTTTAGAAGATTTTTATTTGATTGTTGTTTAAAATATTTGTGTGGCTCCCCATCTTGCTAATAATGTTCTTTGATAACTAAACATCTGAAAACTCTGCTAATATAAGTCAAGGAGCAGAGTGAAAAAATGGAATGAATATTAAATATAAAGGAGACCAAACTAATGATGACAGCTAGAACACCAGTTTTTCATTTCAACAATGAAAATATTGAAATGGCAGATATTCTGCCTTTTAAGATCATCAAGCATAAAGGAACTAGCAAACAAAATGTAGGCTGCAGGTTAGGGCTTGAAGTGCTTGGAAATAATTTTCAGGTGCCAAGATCTATCTATACCTATAAAGGATCAGAATTGTGCAAGCAACTGTTTTTCCTATAACACTTGTGGAAGTGAAAGTTTTACTTTGAAAAGCAAGATAGACAGAGTATTGATGCTTTTTATATTTGGGGTAAGAGAATACAATGAATAGCCAAGAAAGCAATGGATTATCAAATAAATCGACTTATTTCTCCTGAGGCAGAAATAAACTGCTCAAAGATACTTCAGACACATTAGGCAAAGAGGTCCATAATACTGGGAAATTAAAAAAAAATGACCAGCAGCAAGATGGATGAACTCAGATGATGGATGCACTATTGGAAGATTTGAAGAATCAGTTCAGGGACAGATTTTCCAGAAGAAACTCTTATCTGTTGACTTGATGGAAAATAAACCTATGACAATAGTCATACGTTTTGGTTAAATGTTGCCTAGAAGTTTCAACTCACATTAGAAAAAGAAACAATGCTTTTACTAATTGTTGTTGTAAATTAGATTTGCCATCAACCAACATTGGTATCTTAATGACCAATGAAAATGTGGATGATTCAAAACACAAACACAAAAACTCCAGCTTTTTAGATTTCCAGTTCCTTGGGTGTAAAAAAGAGTTTACTTCTCAAAATGATGAAAGCTCTGTTATACTATGCTAGCAGCTAGCATCTAGACCTATTGTCAATCTGTTTTACATGTGGTTCTTTTTGGGGGATCCCAAGAAAACATCTACAAAATAGAAAAAAGCCCTCCTTCTTTTACCCAGACAAAAAAAAATAAGCTAGGTATGCTCAAGCTTATTATAATGCCAACCGTCTATTGATTATAATCAGTGGTGGAATTCAGGCAGTTTGCACCATTTCAGAAGAACTTGTAGCTAATTTTTTGTTGCCCAGGCCCAGAATGGACTTCCAGAAATGGCATGCACACAGAGAACTGGTTGTTCACATATTTGAATCCCACCACTGATTACAATGTTTTAATATACATAGGATCAGAGATTTATCTTTGGATAGTAATTTAGGCTACTACTCTGACAAGTCACTGAAGGGTTTTCAGCTCTAGAAATACTTGCAATAGTATTTTTACTTCACATTTTTCTAGGTAAAAATTGCTTTGAACTCTATTTACTATTCGAAGTTTAGGTTTTGCATGAAAGTCCTCACATTTCTAAGTAATGCAGGACTGCAAAGTCCAGTAAATAGACTTTTACAATCTCACTTATGAGCCTCAAATGGCCACAGATAACAGATTCTATTACTAGGCTTGGAGTTTACTTGAAATATATTTTGCTCGGTACAGTTATGTGGTTTCAAAGTTCATGGGCCATTCTGCTTATATTATACATAATGAAATAGCACAATAAAAATCAACCTTCTGTAATAATTCAGAGGTCCTCTATAAATATGGTGCCTTGGGGAATATGGTGCCTTCTGTGTTTTCTATTTTCTCCAAAATATTATGAATAACTCCCATTCTTCAAGCTGAAGAATTAGATGGTTTACAATTTAAAGTAATTGTGATCACTAGATAGTTTTAAAATTAAGCATCTGTACTTGCATGTTTATTACATGCAATTAGAGTTTGGGAGGGGAAATAAACATGAATTATCTTAAAATATCCATCAATGTGAATTTATGGCATTATCTCATCATGACATTATAAACCAGAAGCTTCTGGCTGTTTTCTTCCACCAAATCAAGGGAGTTTTAATTATGTCATTCCAGTAGCAAATATTGCACCCATCCATCACAAATTTATTGAATATTTTTCAGGCCACGATTCACAGAAGCCAATATCTCCATTGAATGATAATGCAAAATTACATATTGGATTATACTTATTATATACATATTGGGACAATCTGTTACCTACAATTAGGTGATCATCTAGTAATTTTAAATATATCACTTGAATCCCTTCACTGTGTGCTATTTTGGAACATTTTCTATATTCTGAAAGCACATACATATTTAGATTATTGATTTAAATCAGGAAAGCCAGTAAAGTGATAGTAGTCATTAAAAGTCTTGGAAAGATATTTGTCAGCAGCATTGGTCAATGAGTTGGATACTCTACAATATTCAATAAGAAAATTAGGAATTGGGTATTTGGAAAGTCTTAATTATCACTTTCTATTAATTTTTTTATTAATTTTGAGCATTTTATTGAGACTTCAACTCATAGAAACATGCTTCCTAACCATATGTAAATGTTTGGCTTTTTCACTTTTCTGTAGAAATGTTGATGCTTATTTTTAACAACTGAATATCCTTATTCTGAAAACCAATGGAAATAAACCAGGCAAAAAACAGTTTTATTATCTGATTAATGAAGCTAAATCTTTTCATGTAACAGGGCCAATAAATTTAGAAGATGTTTATTCTTGTTAATATGATGTTTTCTTAAGATGATACTTGGCGGCCAAAACAGGGGTAAAAAAAGTGGAGTTCCAGATTTTCATGCAGAATCAAAACCTGTTTTTGGAACACCCAGAGCCCCCCCCCCCTTTTTTTACTCATCATACCATGACCTTCAAAATTACCTGGCACATTCTGCCTCAGTTCCAAATTATTTAATTTCCAATGGATCTAATGAAACCTCATTCTGCTTTAATTTGAAAGAAGCATGTACTATACACATTTGAGATACCTTTTTTCCTCCAGGCAAGATAAGCATATTTGGAGTGGTCATGAAGATCATCTAGGCAAGAGGCATGCTATAACATCCCCAAGAAACTACTAGTTCTGTTTGAATATCTCTGGCAAAGAAAACCAGCCACCCAATTAGACAATTGGTTTCATCTTCAAGAATTATATTCTAGTGTTTAATCTGCTGCAGAAGGAAGGTGTATTCTTTTCTCTCTCTCTAGTAGTGAGAATCATGATCATGTCAGGAATCAATTCTTTCCCCTCCATCACTGCCTTAGCATCAAGGTAGGGGCAAGACAGAATTTCCTAGGAGAAAGTTGGAAGCAATTGCTACCTGTTCCTCTCCTTATGGAAAAAGAATCTACTTTCTATTTTCCTCAAAAAGGCAGATTATAATTTTCCCCATTTTTTTTACATACCCTCTTGGCAGAGGAAGTACACCAAGACAGTGAGAGAAGACAAGGCTTGACAAGAAAGGGTTACATTTCCTCATCCTCTTATGTTATCTAACATTTTGTGTGTGAGAGAGAATGAATTAGAGAGAGAAAGAGAGAGGGGGAGAGGGGGAGAGAGAGAGAAAGAGAGAGAGAGAGAGAGAGAGAGAGAGAGAGAGAGAGAGAGAGAGAGAGAGAGAGAGAGAGAGAGAGAGAGAGAGAGCAATGGGCTAATCCAGTTTTTCATCTCTGACCTGCAGAATAGGGCTCTAATTGGGAGTTACCATAATACAAATGTCTGTGCTTCTTTGTTTTTTTATATCTCTCTGTATATACACACACCTATATATACACACCTATCTGCCTGTTAGAGGAAAATAGAAAGTAGACTCTTTTTCCATAAGGAGAGGGACGGGTAGCAATTGCTTCCAACTTTCTCCTAGGAAATTCTGTCTTGCCTCTACCTTGATGCAAAGGCAGTGATGGAGGGGAAAGAATTCATTCCTGACAATTGATTTATGGATTTAATTGCCACAGATACAAAAATGACCACCAATTTGAATACCTTAAAAAAAAACTTTAGATAAAGTCTTAAATAATCTTTTTTTTTTTTATAAAATTTTATTATTTTCAACATAAAAAAAAACCATCACAGATATTTCACAGTGCTATATGAAAGAGAGAAAAAAAAACCCCACCCCCCACCCCCCCACCCCGGACTTCCCAAACCGAATCCCAGGATAATATTCAGATATAAGCAAACAAATATTAAAATCTCTAACTCCACAAAATATATTAGTCTACATGAGTAGGTAAATAATCTTAAAATGAGTTAATATGAAGAGACAAGGGAATCAGTTGCTACTGAAAAAAAAATACCCAAATTATAATATACTGAGTTGTACACTTGATTGTATATAGCAAAAAAAAGAGAAATATTACATCTATTATATTGGATGGATGATGGATAGATAGTGTTAGATCGCGCAGGCAGTAAGACACGAGTCGAGTGACAGTCAGCTCTTGGTTTATTGGCAAGGCATAAAGTAAATCCGGACTGGCTCTCTGGGCCAGGGGAGCCCTCTTTTATGGGATTCCCCTGGCTTGTAATCACACAATTCCATTGGCTGGCAAGACCCTGTTGCTAGTTAGCCAACCAGCAACGGGCAT
>NW_015387187.1:98421-110490 GCF_001527695.2 Protobothrops mucrosquamatus | reverse complement strand
GCCCTTGTCGTGCAGTCTTACTGGGATCCCACCTTCGTCGCCAGTGTTAGATCGCGCAGGCAGTAAGACACGAGTCGAGTGACAGTCAGCTCTTGGTTTATTGGCAAGGCATAAAGTAAATCCGGACTGGCTCTCTGGGCCAGGGGAGCCCTCTTTTATGGGATTCCCCTGGCTTGTAATCACACAATTCCATTGGCTGACAAGACCCTGTTGCTAGTTAGCCAACCAGCAACGGGCATGAAACTGTATGCAGATGGAGAAGGGCAATCACCCTTAATGGGCGATCAATGGCGAAGGGCAATCACCCTTAATGGGCGATCAATGGTGAAGGGCAATCACCCTTAATGGGTGATCAGGATATGCATAGGGGATTAAGGGGGGGGGGAATACAAAGAACACAACAGATAGATGAGATAGAGACAGAGACAGAGATACTATAGGTATTTTCAGGATAGCCATAATTATAAATTTGTTCATATCCTTAGAGATATTAGTCTTTTATTATTCTTGCATTATATCAACAGTGGAAAAAAAGATGTCAATTCCATTTATGTGTTTGTTGGAATTAAAGAAAATATTAAGTCCCTGATTAGGAGATGAGAGAGAAATTTCAATTGGCATTTTCATTATGATGTTACTATAATGTCTTGAGGCATTTTGCAATGACATAATAAAAGGCTTTCAAAGCCATTTTAGAGTTGTCTCCTGCTTCACCACATTATTTTTCTCATATCTCAGTTCATCTAAATAGTCATATTTTAACTAAATATGTGATTAACTAAGTGATTAACTAAAACTGGAGAAGAAGCAAAGGCTTTAATAAATTCCAACAGGATAGCCTTTTCTTGCAGCAGTGTGAATTTTGTGCTTACATCACACCCCACTAAAAACTAAATCAATAATAGCTTAACAGTATTGATATCCAATTGAAATCCATGGACATTGCATTTTATTTTATATCCAAATGTGTCAATTATCTGTACTTCAATGTACCATAGATTTTGTTTGTACAAATTATTTCAGTTGTATTTATGTCACATTTATTCTGAATATTACTTCATTGCCCATAACATATATGCCTACATCATACATGGCTCTTTTTTGGCATTGTTTCTAACTACATAAATTGTTGTTGCAGAAATCTTTATGTACAAAAAATAGCAATGACAAAAAAGCATACATTGTTAGTGTTTAGCAAAAATGTTACTTCCAAATAATTAATTCCCTATTTACAAAATGAAGGAATATATAATTTCATGTACAAAGCTTTACACATACATTTTACTGAACTGATCAGGATTTAAAAGGCAAATTACAGTGCCTACTACTACTTCAGTAGGCTGTTCTGCAATTTAAGGATCAGCAGCTCTAATTCTGATGTAGATGTATTGAATATTATTACATCATCATTAGACAATGCATATTTTTTTCATTTAAACAATAATATGTAGTCATAGGATCCATTCCAATCTTTGAGCCTAATCACTAACATCACAATGATGGCCTATCTCCATCTGTATTTTGAGAGTAAAAGTGGACATTGGAATTCTATTCATACTTGCAATATTGGGGCATGCAATATTGCTGAAAATGTCAAGAACAATTAGCTATTTGTGAACAGAACTTCATATTCAGTTGTCCATGTCCAGGGATAAAGCTTGTATGCAAATGTTATCTCAAGGGTGGTACCAAGAGAACGGCCTTCAGCTACTATACAAATGAGTAATGCATGCACTAAACTATTATAACTTCTTGAGCTGAAGATACAGGGATCAGCACCATCATGTTACTCTTTTCAGAACAAAAAAAAAATTGGGGGAATTTTCTTAAATATGTGAATGTTGAAATGTAATGCTCGGACTATAAAAATGTAAAACATAAATGCCCTTTTAATTGAGATAGTGTGTTTCACAGATACAGAAAGAAATAGATGGAGAAATAATGAAATGCTAATGCAGTTTTGTAGGGTTTTTTTTACAGAAAATGTTTGAACATGGGAAATTGATACATCATATAAATTGGTTAATATTTATATAAAATAGAATCCCCCTTGGTAGGGGTTTTTTTTCAGATTGAAGCTAAATATTCCAACCTGATTTAACTAGGTAAAATTCTCCTTGGGTTCCTCTTCTTTTATTTTTTAAAGGTACTTTATATTCTTTACCTTCACCGAGCGGCTATGTAACAATTCAATTATTGAAGTCCGTCATCCAGAAAGTGCACTTGATTTCCTATAATTTGTATTCTGTTTGATTTTATTTTAGCTTATGTAACAAATACCACTTGGAATTGACTGAGTTAAAACTCAGAAAAAAAGAGCAAGATAAGTGTGCCAGCTCCAAAAGGGAAAGAGAAGGGAGTTAATAAAATACAAATAGAAATGGAAAATAAAATTAGATGTGATGTTTTTGACCATCAAGACACTTTTATGCAAAGATTGGATTTTTTTTTTTAAAAAAAGAAAAGGTCAGCTGAAGAAAAGCAAAACTAAGACACCTAGGAAAGTAGATGGAGGGCATGACAATAAAGAGCAGAAGGAATGTGAATATTTAAAAGGCAACTCAGATAATGTAAGAAAGAGCACTCAAAAAGAATCAGACAATGAAATAGCAATTAGCAGATCAAAAGGGTAAGAAGCATATTTTAAAAGAAAAAGGTGATAATGTAAGCAGCATGAACGGAAGCTGCAACAATGAAGTGAGAAAATCAAGCAGCAAACTGGAAAAATTCCTGTGTGGATTCCTTTTATTCAGAAGAGGAAAAAAAAAGAACTGAGAACAAGGAAAGAAAATTGATGGTCTGTTTGCATTATTTTTTTTCACAATAGGTTTATTGTGTCACCCTTGAAATCTGTAATGAAACTTGTTTGTATAAAGAGAAAGGCTTAGAAGTAGAGGAGCTGTTCTCCATTATATACCTAGGAGAAGCCATTTGGTATTATAGGAATAATTTTAAAGTATAATATAGGTGGCTATGGGGGGGAGGTGTGGTCTTGTTTTTGTTGCTGGTTCAGCAAAAATCACCTAAAGAGGATGAAAAGCTAACCAATCATAAACAATAGGGAATATTTTTTATAAAACCCCTTTAGATAGGTTTGTTATATTGAGTTGAGAAGAAGATTTTAGCTTCTTGCCATGTTATCCCAGCAGGCATTCCATGTTATATAACTATTTTTTGTCATGTCTGGTAGGCACTTAAGAATAAGGGCATAATGAAACAGTCACGGACCCATGGGCTACTTGTAGCAATGGAAGAGAGTAAATATCAAAATATTGGCCAGCATTCAGACTAACAAAAGTCATACCATTAAGCCCAGAAAACCAGGCATGGAGTCATGTACATATATTGATTGCATCAGAGTCATAGGAAGACAAGGGTACAATAACATTCTTCAGCAAAGGCTATTTCTATTAGAGTTTCTCTCCTTCCCACCATCCCCCTCACCAGCTCAGCTAATATATATTACATATTATCAGAATGACAAATGACCCCAAAATAAGAGTAAGGAGCCTATTATTCCTACAAAGTTCTTCCTGTAAATATTATGCTTCTGCTTATTTCAGCCTTTTACTGTTTGACTTGGGATCAATGGTGTTCTGATGGTTCAGACTAGAATATTAAGAAGTCAGCAGTCCTAGAATTGGTCATTTCTATTCCCTATGGATCTCTGTAGACTTATTAACTTCCAATTTCAGTATCTTCAAATAAGCAGGATAGTATTTTAAAAAAACTTTTTTAAAAAAAGGAGAAACACCTAGAGACTTGACTGAATCTGAAAATCTTATAATAATTTAGTGATTTTGCTTAGTGTTTTTCATTTCTTCATTACCAATAGCTATACATCAATAGCTCTACCTCAAAGAAGAAAGTGTCAGGTAGTGTATCTCAACATTCTAAGCCCTGTGCTATTAACTTATAGCTGTGTTTTATATATATTCTGATATATAAGTAGTTTTTCTTTCCAGGAATTCCAATATTTAGCAGAAAAGCAATGTTATGTCTTAAATCAGACATGTCAAACACAAGGCCCGCAGGCTAGATTCGGCCTATGACGGGTCCAGTTCCGGCCCATGGGGCTGTCCTGGAGATAGTAAGGGACAGGCCCACGCTGCTCTGGCCCACCCAGCCTGGCTGGATGCCCCCCCAGGTGCATGCACAGCAGGTGCATGGGGGCCAGCAGGGCCTGGCAGCAGCTGCAGCCCTCCAGCCATCAGCCAGTGCACCCGGGATTCCACAGCCCATGCAGTGTAGGTAGGTCCCAGCACTGTAGCTGCTGGGTGGACCCACCAATCAGCAGGCAGAGGTAAAGGCATTGTAGGGAAGGCACACAATCTGGCTTGCCGGACATGCTGGGTTTCTGGTTAGCCACCTGCCCCTTCCCTTGCCTGGGTGCAAGCAAGCAAAGACAGATGTCACCACCATACTGCAACCCTTGCCCACTTGACCCCTGCCATCCAATTTCATCCTCTAGCTCCTCTGCACATGCAGGACAACCCTCACACCCACTGCCACATTCCCGATGGCCCCGGTAAATGGGAAGGGTGGAGAGCCCCCATCCCCAAGAGGTAGCTTTGGAGCTGCCCTATGCGCATCCAGGTGTCTTCCATGAAGTACTTCAGGGCCAGGTCACAGGGTTCTGGTGCCCTGGGAGCTTGAGGACCAGGCGCTTCCCCCTGCATCCCAGGGCCCCGGGCAGGCCATGTTGCCATTCAGGAGACTCATTCACAGCCTGAGAGGGCAACCACAATGCTGATGCAGTCCTCAACGAAATTGAGTTTGACACCCCTGTCTTAAATAAATCAGATAAATTAATCCAAATATCACAAAAGATCATTATCAATGATTAAGATTCCCACATGGGCCCCTACAAGCACATAGTCATTCTTAAAAAAAAATTAACAATGTAGAAAGTCTAAACTCCAGTAGAATTTTACTAATCTTCCATTGGGGAGGGGAATAAACGTTTGTAGGGAAGCTAGAAGGAGTCTTAGGAAGCAATATCTGTTTAGAACTTCAAATTTGCCCATCAGCCTAAACAGATTGACTGCTGCCCTGTGCTATCCTAGTCGTATTCTGCCAAGGTCTACCTTCAAAACATAGATCTTATCTAAAATTCCTATTGCACTTCTTGAATCCCTCTGGCTGGAAATTGGAATTAGATACTTGAAATAGTAAAGGGAAGGGGGTAAAAGCCATTCCTTCTCAGCAGTTGCATAACTTGAGATTGTTGAGTCTTTTCTTTAGCAATTTTATTTTGCTGGGAAGGGAATGTTGCAGCTTTGATCTTGCATGCTGACAAAGAGCTGTTCTGCATATATTTATGTTGAAAGAAGCATGTCATTCAATTCCCTGGGCCTTCATAAAAGAACACTATTATCTCTGCTGACTATAGAACATTGGCCTCCATGGAAGTAACTGTTGGGGTCCTCTCAAAAGATTAGTTTTGCATGGCCCATAGATAAGATATGAAGAGTTGTACAACTATAGTCTTCCATTTCCTTTTTGTTCTTTTATCTAACACCCTGAAGCCGAGTTCTGCATTTTGAAGATAATCATCTTAACAAAGAGATACAATGTGTCTCCTTGAGTAAAATGAAAAAGGAAGAGCTGAGATGATAGCTTTTGAAATGTTTATTTGATAAAACTTATTTTGTGTCTTATGAAGGAGGAAAAAAGGGCAAGAGGGAAGACTCAGCCGAGAGTGACTCAGAAGCCTATGGCACACTCAAAAAAATAAAAACTCTCTTGAATTCTAGAGTAGTTAGTCCTCTGATGAATCCAGAGGAATCTGCACATGAATCATCCTGATAGTAAGTACCCCGCTGAAAATAAAATAGTCAGGAAAAATATCAACAAATTGCAGAATAGAGTGGAAAAGGAGGCTTACATTCCTCTTTCCGACAACAGCTGCAAAAACTATTCAGTTGAGTTAGATCTAAACAGAAGGAAAAGTCCCAGATACTAAAAAAAAAAAAAAAGTGGGATTAGTTTGCCTAGCTATATTGAAAACAGAATTGTGCCCTTAGAAAAGGTCACTTCTCTTCTGAATTTCTTTGCAGTTTGTAGTTACAAATTGTCTGTAGGGATGTGAGGGTGGAGGAGGTTACACAAAGTGGAAATGCAGTGATAATGACCTTTTGTGGGCCTTGAAAATGGTTTTTTTTTTTACATTTGAGCTTAGCCAACTATATAAAAATATATGTTTTTAATTTTTTCCCCAGGCGAGGTTGTCACATGTACTTGCTTAGGGAAACACTTGAAGTTAATGGTTCTCAGGATTTAGGTTTTTTATAAATTTGTTGTTTTGTATGGTAGTGTTCTTAATCTTTTTTCCTTTTTTTGAAAATATTTATATTTTCGCCGCTCATTTATCTTGCTCTTTGCCAAATCTACAGGATTTCTTAAAGATAATATTTTAATCTATGGCCAGTACCAAAGAAGTAGTGCAAGGTCAGAAGATGTGGAGATACCTGGCCCATAGAATTGCCAAGAATCAAACCTGATTGAATGGATAACATCATCATCACACCAGTACACCGTCAAAAAATTTTTCCAGCACCCTAGAATGCAATTTATCCTGCTAGAGAAGTGGCAGCTTTAAACACTGTGAACTTCAACTCTCAGAATTCCCCTGCTAAGGTTGAGAATCCCTGTCCTAAAGATTTAAATTCATTCAGTTTGTTTGCCTCCTTCCTTGTTAATCTATTTCTCTTTTCACTTTCTGAATAGCATCTTTTCTCCCTAGATTTTTTTTCTAGTAGCTACATTGGCTTCTGTCCTTGATTGTCATCTCCCTGGAATTGTTTGCAAATGTGCTCATTTTAAAGTATCCTTCCTAAAGAACTGCCAGCTATCTTGATCTCCTTTCTCCATTAGCTGCTTCTCCAGTAGAATCCTGCTTATTATTGCTCTGATTACAATCATGCTACTGAACAGCAAAGCATGTTTAATGTCACTTCCCATAAAAATAATTAACTTCAGTGTAATGCAGTCACTTTCCCCCAAAGTTTCTGTTGATCCAGGCTTCTCTAATGTTTAGTATCAAGTCAAGGATAACCGGTCCTCTAATGTGTTTCTCCACACTCTATAAGTTATAAGCAAATGATAAGCAAGAAAGTTATAAGCAAGACAAATCAGACATTTCCTGAAGGAATCATGTATAATTTTATCTTTGTTCTAAACAGATTAGGGGAAAACCAGAACTTTAATGTAATGTATTGGCCACAACTGTTTTAAATCACTTGCTTAATGTCTGACCTACATTGCTGTATTGTTTAGCAGTTGCTGTTACTGAAAGCCAGACTGGCTGTCTCCAAGCTGATAATGAGGTTTGGGGCAGGAAACTGTTACTTTAAACCTATTGGTTGCCACCTAGAGGCTAACTGTATAAATAGCTGTGCAGCAGCCTTTAGGGCTGGTCCTGTTCTGAGTTAATAAACTTGTTTGCTGTTTCAACACTCTGCCTCATTCAATGCCCAAAGAACCGAAGATATAATAGTGGCGATGAAGGTGGGATGTGCTACTTCATTGAGAGAGCTTGAAGTCACTAGGGGGTGAGGTCAGCACAGAGCCTGACAGGAACTATGTTCCCCCTTCGGTCTGCCAGCAAGCCAAGCTGGAGACCACCACGCCCTAAGGATCTGTTCTAGGGCCTACACAGAAGCCAGCAGCGCAAGGCATTGAACAAAGAAACAAACCACCATGGCGAAGGTCGGGAAGCTCAAAGAATTTGACGTAAACACCTGGAGAGATGGGCATCCTACATCTCCCGCATCAAAAATTACCTCCGCGCCAACCAGGTCGCCGAAGATGGATTGAAGGCCGCGACACTCCTCTGCGTGTGCGGCCCCACCATCTTCAACATTGCAGAGAACCTGGTCGCCCCCACGCCTCTCGAGTCAGTCACCTATGCAGACTTGAAAAAAAAGCTCCAAGACCACTTCAAGCCCAAGTTATTCGTTATAGTGTGGAGGCACGCTTTTGAGCAGCGGGAGCAACAACCCGGCAAGTCTGCAACAGAATTCATTGCCGCTCTTCATCAAATGTCCCGACTCTGCAATTTCATGGATTTGGAGGAGAGACTATGAGACCGCTTAGTCTGCGGACTCCGGAATCGAGAGCTCCAACAAAAACTGTTTGCTAAGGAGAATCTCTCGCTACAAGAGGCCTTGAAGGAGGTCATGGCGGACGAAGCCACTGGAGGAGCCGTTAAAGCACTGCAGCCCTCCAAAAGCACACCAAGCACCGAAGCCATCCACCACAAGGACGTCGAGTGGATGGAAGACACCAACTCAGACTACAAAGTTGACCAGCTACGAAAGTACCTGGAAAAGGGACCACAGCCAGATGAGAAGGCAGTTCCATTCCTTAGATGCATGGGCTGCAGAGGCTGCCATCAACACGCGGATTGCTGATTCCGAACTGCAACGTCCCAGGCCTGTGGTAAACCAGGCCACATCGCCGCCATCTGCCAAGGTCATCAGAGAGACCACCCGAAAGAAGACGCATTCAGGAGAGGTACCGGGGGCCCGGGTCAACACTGAGTAGGGTTCTGTTCCAGCTGAAGGAGCATAGTCCGCACTGGTGCCCATCGGCCTCTAAACCAGAAGCTTAGACTACAGGTCAAGCTTCAGGGAGTTCCGTGCAAGATGGAACTGGACACGGGCTCAGCCATGTCCATCATTTCACAAGGAACATTCAGGCACCTATGTAGCAACAGATGGGCCAACCTCCGGCTGTCTAATCTACTACTCACAGACTTCCAAAACTCCGGAGTGGCGGTCAAAGGTGAAGCCACACTTCTGGTGGAATTCAAGGGGTTCAAGGGGCCACTGGATGTCATAGTGGTGGAAGGCCAATGCACGAGCCTCATAGGGCTCGATTGGTTTGATGCATTGGGCATTCAAGTAACCAGCATTCACTGAACACAAGTGGCAGATCTGTCTGCAGTCTGCGAAGAGTTCACGGATGTTTTCAGTTCTAGTCTAGGGGAGTACAAGGGTCCTCCAATCGCCCTCAAGCTTGATCCTATGATAACTCCAATACGGATCAAGCCTCATAGAGTGTCTTTCACATTAAAACCCAAAATCGATGCAGAGCTGGATAAGCTAGTGAAACAAGGGGTATTGCAGCCTGTAAACAGTGGGGTGTGGGAGACCCCCATAGTAATGCCATTAAAGGCCAACGGGGAAATGGAAATATGTGCTAACTATAAGTGCACCCTGAACAGGGCACTTCAACAGCACGTGTACCTGTGCCAGTTGTCAGCCATATTTTGGCATCATTGCAAGGAGGCCGCATGTTCGCTAAATTAGATTTGGCACAGGCCTATCAACAACTGCCCATGGACAAGGCTACAGCGGTAGCCCAGACCATTGTCACCCATAGGGGGGCTTTTAAGGTTAAGCTCCTACAGTTCGGGGTGAGTGTAGCCCCAGGGCTATTCCAGGGAGTGATGGGAGTGATGGAATTCAAGGGAATTCCAGGGGTTTGCCCCTACTTTGATGATGTCCTCATTGCTGGGGAATTGGTTGAGATTCTGGCTGAACCGCTTAAAGCCGTCCTTCAGTGGTTCCGCGATGCGGGACTTAAACTAAAAAAAGAAAAGTGCAAGATTGGGGAAGTAGGGTCATAGTCCCGAGCTCTTTAAGGCCCAGGGTCCTAGAGTCTCTGCATGAGGGTCAACTGGGAATAGTCCAAATGAAGGCACTTGCGAGGAGCTACCTTTGGTGATCAGGGCTAGAAAAAGCCATCGAGGCCCAAGTACATGGTTGCTACACGTGCCAGCAATCCAGACCGGAGATGCCGCAAGCCCCTGTCCACTGATGGGAGGAGACTCGCACACCGTGGTCAAGAATCCACATCGATTTTGCTGGGCCCCTTTCAGGGACAGCTGTTTCTAATAGTGGTAGATAGCCATCCTAAATGGTTAGAAGTCACACCAGTCCCTACTATGACTACTGCCAGGACCATCCAGGAACTGCACAGAATCTTTGTAACACACGGACTTCCAGACATATTAGTCTCAGACAATGGGGCTCAGTTTACCACTTCTGAATTCCAGTCTTTCCTCAGGGCAAATCTAATACGGCACGCCATGTCGACTCCCTTTCACCTGGCCTCGAACGGCCAAGCAGAACACATGGTCGGCAAACCAAGGAATCACTAAAACGGATTGTCACAGGGGATTGGCACCACAGACTGGCAGATTTTCTACTCTGCCAATGCACATCTCCCTGTACCGCCATGGGCAGAAGCCCTGCCGAACTCAGATGGGGCTACTGATCCTTAATATAACATCTTATGCTATCTTTCAAAGATACTTTGAATGTGTCTATCTTTTTTTTTTAAGAACAAAGAAATCAAAGCAACAATATGGAATTTTTATGTTTCCTAAGGCCTCCTAATAAAAGGTAGTAGGAAAAGATTCCTACGAGGCATTCACTACAGGGATTTTGCTTCAGCAAATTGAAATAGGAATTTAATTTTAATTGTCTTCCCACACTTATATATATGTACAGATATGCTCTCATTTTTTTCTGATTGTTTGATTCGGGTCTTGATTCAGTTTCTCGGTGAAGCTGAAGTCTGAAATATTGTTGCATCAGTGGAAAAACTGTGTTTCATTCTACCTCTCTATCAGTTTGTAATGGGAAAAGTTAATAAAATATCACAAAGGCTAATTAGTGAGTGTTGTAGTAACTCTTCACACAAGAATAATATCTCTTAATTTAAAAAAAATGAACAGTTGGCATTTTTATAATCTAAATATATTTAAATGAAATGAATGTCAAGTAGAGAAATGAAATAGCCTTACATAGTTGAAGAACCTGAGGGTATTCAAAAACATTTAACAGGAACAAATGTTTCTTTTCAACTAAATTTAAATCTTAAATAGGATATTTAAGTGCATAAAACTGATTTACAGTATGTTAGGCGTAGAGATTTGGAGTACTGAAGTTTGAAAGTACTGACAGAAAACTCTTGCAACAAATATATATAGTATTCAAGATTTTAAATGCAATTACAAGCCATGTCTTACAGTTTTTGAGATATGGAAAGATGACAAGAATAATAACTGTTGTGTTTTAGTCCAATCAAATCCAGTGTCCATAATAGGTGAAGCTCATTACTTTGAGTATAATAATCAAATAGGAATAATGTTCAATAAATATTATTGCAAAGATCAATAATGCAATAATTCAAACAATCCAAGGTTGCACAGATCAAAGGAAGGACATGTATTTATGAAATATGGCAAGAAAAGGGGCTATAGGAGTATATTATGGCTTGCACAGCTTTGAGGTTGAACGGAAGTTGAGCAAGTGATGAAAGTGGGGAATATGATGCAAATATGGATAATATAGAGCAAAACTATTTTATAATTTCTGTTTTTAGAAAACAATAAAACTTGTGTCTTGAAAAAACTAAGGAAAAAAATCTTCTTGGACCCTCTTGTGTTAGGGATCACAAGAAAACTACATACAGGTTATTGACTTACAAAGGCAATTGGGACTGGAATTTACATCACTAAGGAATGTAATCATAAAATGTAAAGGCATCATTTACTGTCAAAAATTCCTGCAATACTGATTGCCATATCTAGCTGAATTTCACAGTTGTTAGGCAATGCAACTTCCTGCCAGTTTCTTAACAACCAAAAGCAGTTGCCCAAGAGGCAAGGCATGGCTCAAGGAGAGTGCACAAGAATGCGCAAGAGGGCTGGCAAGGCTTACCTAAGGGGAATATTAATTGCTATGAATAATGCATATAAACGTAAGCAAACACAGATTAGATTTAACTTGGAAAAAGAAATTGGGATTAAGGAAAAATTATTATTGCAACGACCAACAGACATTAACTTAAAAAACTCTATTAAAATGCTTAAAGATCAATTCAACTTATTAATTGCTGATCAGGTGGCCACCAACTTGAAGTATATTAAACATAATACATTTGCTAATGCAAACAAACCGGGGAGATGGTTGGCCTACCAAATACGTAAGAGACAAAAAGCGAGGCTTATATCTAAAGTTTTGGTCAAAGATCGTGAAATTCACCAACATGAAA